>NC_133045.1:15065000-15365000 GCF_048771995.1 Taeniopygia guttata
AAATTCTGGTAGTTATTAATCGCAGAAAATTATATAAATTCTACCTTTTGGTTACATTTCCAATCTAGTGATTTCACTCACAAATAGTCTAAAATCATTTTAGAATAAAATTATCTCAGTGCTGCATATGAAACCTGCCACTGCACGGACTGCTCTAAATGGAAATCAAAACCTATTTTATTCTGCTTACAAATATAGCACAAAGTGTTTAATCCTTCTTTTCCATGCCTAAGCCAACTGTGTGCAGATGCCAGTAACATCATTCCCAGCCACAAAATGGGGGAGAGCCCAATCTTGATCAGGGTTAGAAGAGGACAGAGCTCCGGAATTTGCTTCAGACAGGCATTTCAAACTCTGAGGCTGACTCCCAGGGCTGTGAGCAGCTCTTCTGCTGGAACCAAGGAGGCCGCAGAGCCTGAACCCGGCTGGCATCACACTTGGTGTTTACCACCAGGAGAGTGAAGAGGGAACACAAGAGGATTACAGTCAGCTCAACTTCTCTTCTACAGGGTTTTCTGGAGGCTAAGCTAAGCATCTGAAGAACAAGGAAATGCACCATGTTTGCGGGCAGGGTCAAGACCAAGCTGCAAAAAGACAACAGAATTTTCTCCCACAGCCATTCCTGGTAGCCCTGCCAAGAATGAACCCCTCCACCTAAGCAGAATGAGCCCAAGGGGCTGTGCAGGCACTGCCTGCTGGTCACCATGGCACAGACACCACTGATGGGCACCAGCAGAGTGGAGAAGTCTTACAACCAACAGCACCTCCTAGCACAAGCTGGCATTGCCAGGCTGCTTCAGAAAAAGCCCTCCCCATCCTGAGATGCAGCAGTAAGAACCCGCCTGAGCAAGGTCTGCACCAGTCCTGCTCAGACCCTGAGCCCTCAGCTGCAGCCCTGCACCTACCTGGGCACCAGCTCCAGGCAGAAGCAAAGGAGGAACAGCCCAAAACACTTCCTTCAGAGAAATATAACCTATGGAAAAGCGCTAAAGGATCTGAACGTGTGTATTCTGAAGAGGAGAGGACTGGCTGGGGCCTGAGAACCAGCAGTTCATGGACTTGAAAGGATTTTGGAGTGGGAAAGAACAATCTGTTCTGTGTGGCTAAAGTGACAGAACGAGAGGCAATGAGTGTAAAATGCACCAAGAAAAGCGCTCCTGACAGTCACACTGCACGCCCTGCTCTGCTGACAGAGGGGTCCCTGCCGATGGCAAGGACCTGCCAGGTCCTGCAGGCCACTGCAGGCCATGCCAGGCAGGCAGGAGGCTGCGGCTGGCAGCGCTGCTCTGCAGAGGGACAGACAGAGCCCTGCACTCCGTCCCTCGGGGCTCACTCCCAGCACTGCTCACGCTGCTGTGCACCTGGCCCAGGCACACGAGGGGCTGGCCCTGCCGGACAGCAGCACCTCACAGGGCTGGCCCTGCCAGACAGCAGTACCTCACACACCTCAGGTCACACCTGAGCCACAGGCTGCCCTGAGCTCCGAGAGGGCAAACAGGCGGCTAAACCCTGAGAGAACAGTTCCACCCTGTCAGGACTGGCACACGGAAGGTGGCTGCTCCTCAGCAGGCCCTAACACCTCCCCGTGCCCCCATCCCCACCCTGCCTGCACACGCTCCCCGCTCTGCCCCACCAGCACCTGGCACGGCAGCTGAGAAGCAGGACAAATGCCTCACACAACCATCGACTACTCTGAGCACAAAAAATAAATAGCCACAAACTCCAGGAGATTTGTTGAGATGCTGTTACCTAGAATAGCTTTGAAAAACACACATTAGGGGTAGCTTTGCAACATGCAGCATAAGATTCTCAAGCTGCTGCAACAGCGTTTAACAGCATCTATTTGCAACTGGAAAATCTCACTATAAATTGATAAACAATTACTACATTTTACAGAATTCGGGCTATCTGCACAAAGTGTAAAATACTGGTTGAACAATCTTTTCTTCTTAGATAAATCTTCTGCAACATTTCTGCAAGACAGGCTCCGTCCCAAAAGTAACACTGTAGAAAGAGATGCTGCTCTTTTTGGTAAGGGCACAAGCACTAAATGTTATGCAAAGTTGTTTATGAGCCAAGGTATGGATTATTAATAAGATAAGAAAAGCTGAAATTGGAAAGTAAAAGCTGAATGAAAAGAGAGAATTACCAAACATACACATAAACCAGACGGTTCCAAACAAAGCAAATTGATAAACCAGGAAGTAACACAATGAATAAACACCTGTTTACTTCTAGCTCAGTGTTGTGACAAAACAGGTCAGGGATTTTGGCTTTTTCCCTGCAGTAGAACAGCTCACAGAGCCCACGGACACTGTTGAGAGCCAGCATGCCCAGATCTCCTGCATGTCCTGGGGCATCTCCAGCCCCTCTAGTGAAATAACCAACCCTGGCAAGGACCCTGGCCAAAGGAGCCAGAAGAAGGGCTTTTGGAATGTTCACTTGTCTCCAAAATAAAGCTGCTGTTCTTCAGGAAGGTCTGAAAGGCACAAAGCAATTCCAGTTTTGCTCTGACTTTGTACAGTCATATAATTTCAAATTTATTTCAACCTATGAATAATTTTGCCACAAAACACATTTTGACTGACTTGTACTGGTAGTGCAAAAATGATGTTATGAAAAACTCTTGAACAGAGTGACTACCTAAAAAGACATTGTTTCTTGCATGCATCCTTTTAGAACACTTTGGAAATAAGTTTGTGATACAACTTCAAGAAATAGAAAATATAGTAAAAATCTCAGCCCCTGGGCTTTTTACATTCTCATCAAGACATGAGAGACCTTGAGTGAATCTCTGTAAAAGTCAGAACACACATTTGTTGCATGTATGAAATAATCAACAGACAGACCAGAAATCACTTTATTATATTGCAGCCACAGCTTCATAATCAAAACTCAAATTCTCATGACCACTAGTATTAAAAAAACAAACCCAAAACATTGCCTCCAGTTTGAGCAAGGGAACTGTGCAGTACACTTGCTCGTTCCAGTTAGAGGAAACAAGATTTTATAAATATACCATTCAAAAAGCAGAGCACAGACTTCATTCAGGTATTTTAGCTGACCAATATGTGTGTATATATATGTTTATACACCTAGGCTTCCCTGACATTGCAAAGGATGTTCCTCCCGGGTTAGCCCTAAACCTGCCCGAGAAGTAACGCCGGGAGCAGGAACGCGCGGTTAAAGGGCTCTGGCACTGCAGGGCACAGAGCGAGCAGGGGCCAGCCCCGGGCGGGACCTGTTGCTGTGCACGGCACGGAAAAGCGTTCTGCTCGGAAAGGGGAGAGGGATCCTGCAGCAGCGTTCTGCTCGGGACCAGGGAAAGGGATCCTGCAGCAGCGTTCTGCTCGGAAAGGGGAGAAGGATCCTGCAGCAGCGTTCTGCTCGGAAATGGGAGAGGGATCCTGCAGCAGCGTTCTGCTCGGAAAGGGGAGAAGGATCCTGCAGCAGCGTTCTGCTCGGGAGCAGGGAAAGGGAAGCTGCAGCAGCGCCGGGACTGCAGGAACGCCGGGGCTGCCCGCTCGGCCGTGCCGGAGGGGCCGGCGCTGTCCCGCTCCCCACTGCCGTGCCCGCAGTCCCCCGGCCGGCTCGGCCCGGAGGCGCTGGCCGCGGGCTCTCGGCGGGCACGGCCGCGGCCCCGGGAGCCGACGGGGCTGCGCTGCCCCGGGGGCCGCGCCGGGAGCGGCGTGCAGCGGTGGCCCCGGTACGCGCCGCCGCTCCGGTACGCCCGGAGCCGCAGTCACGGCCCGCCCGGGGCGGCTCTGACATTTCCCCCGCGGGTCGGGCCGCCGGTGCCGGTGCCGGCCCGCGGCGCTCCGGTCCCGCCGGCCGCCGGGGCGGACTCCCGGCCCCGCCGCCGCGGGAGCGGCACGGTCCGGCCGCGCGGAATGAGCCCCGGGCCGGGAACGACACAGGGCGAGCCCCGAGCGGGCGGGGGGCTCCGGCCGCCCCCTCCCCGCGGCCCCGGCCCGGCCCGCCAGGCCCCGCCGCCCCCCACCCGCGGCCCCGCCGGGCCCGGGGCCCCCGCGGCCCTCACCTGCGCGGGGCGCGGCTCCGGCCGGGGCGGGGCTCAGTCCATGGGCCGGCGGCAGCGGCGGGGCTCAGTCCATGGGCCGGGACCGGCGGCACAGGGCAAACACCAAAGAGAATGAGCGGGGCGGCGCGGCCCGCCGGAACTGACGGCACCGCGCGGGGCGGGGCCTGCGCTCAGCCAATGGGCACCGAGCCAGCCCCCGGGACACCGCCCCGCGCCGCGCTCCTGGCCAATGGGCGCGCAGCCCTGCCGGGAGCCCCGCCCCCTCCGCCGCGACTACGAGCCCCAGAGTGCTCCGCGGGAGACGCAGAGCGGGAAACTACAGCTCCCGGTGTGCCCCGCGCGGCGCCGGGCGGTGCGGCTGCGTCCGCCGCCGCTTCCGGCCCCGCGCGCTGCCCCGCCCGGCCCGGCCGTTCCGGCCCCGCAGGTACCGACAGCACCTGTGCCCGCTGCCGCCACAGCGACAACGCCTCTGCTCTTCTCCAGAGCTGTAAGTTCGCTCTGCATGATCCTACAGTGCACCTCAGCTACTGTGTAAAGAAAAACCCTCACAGTCCCACTATTTCATATTCTATCTTAAGTATAAAACATCTTTTTTTAAAAGAGCTATTGTCTTCTGAAACAGTAAGTGCACAGTGACAAGCATTTTAAACAAGTACTTCTTATTTATTCACAATTCAGATAAAGTTTAAGGAAAGACAAAAGAAATACAAAGGACAACATTAAAATGAAAAGGAATTTTAGTCACTGAAGTGAGTTTCTACAGCCAGGGCTTTCCACACATTTCCAACTATTATCCAAACACTGCAGGTGCAGATTTCAAATCAATCCCATAACAAACCGCTATGACTATTCCCTTTGAAATTAAACTGGGAATGGAAGTTAGCCACCTTTATCTATGAGTACACAAACCATCAAATTCTTCAGTTTTAGCTTAAAGCTACACTTATCTTTTACAAGATGGTATCTGCAATACAATTTCAAGCAGCTTTTTCGTGTTGTCTGGGCTCTGCTATAAAACAGTCAGTGTCCACCCTCTGCGTACGAAAGCAGGTTCTGATCTTGCTGAGGAGCCTCTGCAGCTCAGAGCAGACTCACACTCGCAGCTTGGAGGTATCCCTGGAGGTACTGCAGCGCTTCTGCGTTCAGGCTGGTGCTCAGCATGGACAGGACCTGGGCACAGGTGGAGCAGAGGTGTCACGAGCGGAACACGAAGCCCGTGCTGCCTCCTGCAGTCACTCACAGCACAAAGCCAGACACAGAGCCGCAGGTACCCACGGGGAAAGCAGCAGGCAATCTTTACTTACCAAAATCTGGGGGAACACAAACCTGCCATGGGCTAAAAGAGTTAACTGTACACTCACCTTGTCTAATTTTGTATGAGCTGCCTGAATTCAGTAAGTGCATGCAACCAAACTTGAGACACATATTAGCTATAGGCCATCAAGTGTGTAAATTTTCTTTTTAAAATGGCATATTTAAGCTTATTGCAAAATTACGTGCTGTGAAAATAAAGCCTTTCTAAGGCTCGTAAGGAAAAACCTTACAAAAGCTCTATTCCAATGAAGAATTGGACACAGCACTATCTTGCATCCTAGTTAGGACCTACTTCGCTTTGCAGATTATCCAACATCAGCAGAGAGACCCACTCTCTGCAGAATGCAGCATCAGCATGCGAGTGCACAAGTCACCTACCCTGCCCGGGCACGCCGTGGACAGTTTGTGCAGAGACTGTGCCAGGTGGATTCTAGGATTGTTCACCATTTGTCCTACAGGATCGTGCTCTTTCTTCCCAGCAAAGGCTAGCTGGGAGAAGGCAGTCTGATAGCCTGGAGTATCTTCTATGTCAATGAAGTGCTCCTCGTCAGGGATTGTGTCATCCTCCGGCAGCTCAAAGAGGCCAATTAGGGCCTGCAGCAAAGGAATCCTGGGAGCAGAGAGGGGAGGGCAAAACGGACTGCTCAGAATGTGTTAGCACAGCCTATTTTACACGAACCCTCAAGTTATTTGGAACCCCTTATAATTTAGCCTTTGCAGGTACTTGCTTGGCTACTGAAATTGTAAATGCCCAAGGCATGCTGGACCAGGAGAGTTGTGGGTCTGAATATTTTACAGGCATAATGTGAGTACTCCTATCAACAGCATGAGCAACGTATGTATTTATCAGGTAAAATTGTCATGAAACATATCTGAAAAGAGCCATGATTTTCCAGATCACAACTTTCCTCTGAATACTTTAAAAGTTCTAGTTTGGGATCTAGTCTGGGATCCAGTGATTGTCACCAAATTCAAATTACCAGGCATGCTAGCCTGCTGGACTGGCTGACAAGCAAACGTCCCTGGTAGCTCTCCCCAGAATTCCACTCTCAAGCTAAGATATTACAGTTTCTCTGCCACGTTATGAATATGCTCAGCTGTCCTGACCAGAAGAGCCGTAGGTCAAAACTGGGGCTAGCTTTTCAGAAAGAATACAAGCTGGAGGAAAGCAGTGTATTTCCCTAAATGCAGGTCCAGCTAGCCAAATCCATGCTACCTCCATCAAAAACATCTCAAACCTGCTCTGTCACCCTCTTTGAAAATACAGTTTCATTTGTTGAGAAACAGAAGCAGGATGAAAGGCTGGAAACAGGAAAACAGCCTTGTGGCTCTGAGGAGATCACAATGGAGTTTCCAACAAAGATGTATTTTGGTCTGAGCTCCCATTTTCAATAACCCAAACAGCCTCACCAGCACAATCTGAAGAAGTGTGGTACCTACCACAGTTTGGTGTACTCAGTGTCCATCATGGGAGGACATTCTGTTAAGATTTTTGTAATGCCAACAGCACAGATTTTCTTTTCAACTTGTCCAGACACTTTCTGGATTTCTGGAATTATAATTTTCTCCAACACCATTCCAAACATCCTATGGAGGCATTGAGAGAAGAAGTATTAGAAAGACTCATCAGCCTTATGGTGACAAAAGAGAATCAGAAACAATGTGAATCACTAGGGAATAGAAACAACCAGGTAATCTGTTAGGATGCTGCCCTGTTGCAGTAGACATTTGCACATACAAACTTTTCACTAAGGACAACAACTAAAAAAATCAATCTTTCCTTTTTATAATCTTATTAGATTATAACTTGAACTATCAGCAAGGAACTGTGGTCAGAAATTCAGAAAAAAGAAGATTTTCTAGACAAATAAATGAACCACATTAAGAGAAACATTTAGCCAGTCAAATTAGTGATTAATGTACTCTGACAGTCTAGCTAAACAGACAACTCTTTCTTACTTCAAAAGATAAAAATAACACAGCAGTATTAAATATAACCCAAACAAAAAAAAAACCATACTAACTTTGGCTGTATGCTGTCAAATATTTCTTGCAGAGCTAATGCCCCATATCTTACACAATACAAATTAATGAAGACAAGGAAACCTGTAACAAGAAAATGTCAAAGTAAAACTTAACAGGAAAACAAAAGAATAGCTTTAGAGTCAGCAGAAAAATACATTCCAAGATTTCCAAGGGGACAGAAATGGCAGTCTTTATAAGCATTCAGTTTAGTGAAGTACATGAACTTGCTGCCTGGAAATTTGCATAAAAACTGATCTTTTCACATACCACAACACAAAAACAAGGTGTACACAAGAGTTACTCCTTTTTCCCCTTATAGCAGTTACAAAAAGGCATTAGAAAAGCCATTTGCAATTTTTTTTCAGATCAAGAACCAAAGAAATTCTTCCAAAAACTCTACTTTTAGCAGAAAACTTCACATGATACAGACTGAGGTATGAGCCCCTTTGCACTGGTGCAGTATATTAAAAGCACCACTTCCACTTTATTTGTGGAAGACCATTATAAGCAACTCTATCATTCTTGTTCCTATCAGGTGGCACTGACAGGATTTTATAGGGTTAAGTTACGGACACTGTGTAATTTGGGTAGTGACAGTATCATTAAAATAATTTAATAACTCTGACAATCTTCTTGTGACAGCATGAATAATCAGATTATGTATTGCAATAATCTGTCACAACTTTGCCAGTTCAACATAAAACCTTTTCAATAAATTTAGTCAGATAAAGGCCAAAGTGACACAAGCATGGAATACTTCACAGCCCTAACACACAATCAGAGGTAACTACAGGTAGTCAGATTGCTGTGCAGCACCAGAGGGAAAATTTGCTGATATTGGTTGGAGATTAAATGGAGACATTTTCAATAATGACATCATACACTAGGAAAGGAAGAGAAAAAAACAAGTCTTGTTCATTATTTTAATTCCATTCCCTCAATTTCATTAATTTAAGTGTCACCTGCTATGGTGACTGCCCCATACACCCCTCTTGATGACAAAGAATTTGGAGCAAGTCCTAGGAGTCACCACTGTCCCTCCGGGGCACAACAGGACACTTGTTGTGCACCTTGAACTACTGCTGTCACCTGAGCTTTCCACAGAGCAAGAAACTTACTTTTGATAAATTTTGTTGTTTTGGAATTTTGAAGTCTTTGGAATAGCAGAATGAAGATCTGTTTCCTGTACTGGTCAACTGATTCACTGGAAATTTAAAAGGATAGGTATTCAATTCACACTAGGACTTTACTGATGTCACTTCAGAGAAAACATATATAGAATTGTTCAAATCTATTTGACTGAAAAATGTGATGTTTTCAGTTGTTAAAAGTTAGCATTTAGCATATTTATACACTTCACAATTAAAGTCTACAGAAGTTAGCTTTAAATGTAATTTCAGCTCATACTCACGGAGGCATATGCTCAATGATACTGTTTAGAAGATAGAACCCTTGATGATCATTAGCTTTAGACGCAATCAACTTCTGGAACACACCTAGCAATCCAGGCTGCAAGAAAAGCAGATATAAAATCCTAGACAACAGTTCTCCATATGTGACCCTACCAGAAAATTGGCCATTACCATCTAAGGCATGCACCAAGGCAAAAGCCTTTATAACCTAAGCCAGGGTTCAGTTTCTATGGTTCAGGCCAAGGAAGATACATGTTGGCTTCTTCTCACTCACTCTTCTCAAGACTGTTCTGAACAGAACCTGGAAGTTCTCATTACACACACGATGAGGCAAACAAGACAGGAAAGCCGTGGAAATTTACCTGCTTGCAAGAACTAAGAGCAGAAATTTTTCATCTTGGCTGACAAAAAACTAATAGCCTAGAATTCATCTTATCCATGTAATAGAAAAGCACCCAAAAATCTACATTGACAGTATGATTCTGTCTTTGTATGTAAGCACCAAACTGTGCACAACCCAGCTGTTTGCTGGAGCTCCTCACAGTCTGGAAGCTCAGGTGCCCATGTCCCCAGGCCCACGCCCCAGCCCTGCCCCAGGCACTCACGATTTTGTCGGCGGCAGCGCTGGCGATGGTGCTGGCGCCCCGCTCCAGGTAAGCCTGCAGCAGCCTGACCAGAGGGGGAATGTTTCCTGTCCTTTCCCAGAGAACTGGCTGCAGCAGATGGGGAAACAAGGCCATGTAGGATGATGGGATTTCATTTTTATGCATTTCTAGAAGTAGTGACATCACTTGAAACACGTAGGGAATGAACTCTGGAAGAGAAACGATGCCATTTACAAAGTCAGACAACACGGTCACTGCCAGTTCCCAGAAACCACATACCTATGGATTGAAACCACAATTTTGATATTATCACAAAGATTTCAATAATAAAACTCTGAAGAAACATACCTTCCTAAATGTAATTATTCAAACAATTAGTATGCATTGCATCTATACACTTTCTATTTCCTCTACCTGTTACTGTTTAAGAACATAAAAAAACAAACTACTAGAAAAAAGGCAATAGAATTAAGAGTAATATTAAGAGGCTTTGGAGCAGTGATTGGTAGATACTTTAAGAATGCAATTTAAAATAAGTGAATGCTGTTGACGTACCCTATGGAACAATCTAAACACTTCAGACGGTGAAAATGTTGATTCTCCCCTTGAATTTCCTGTGCTACAATAAACCTGCCATAAGGTAAATCCTAGAAGCCAACCCCAGTGGAGAGAGCACAGGCACTCCCTGAGCGCCCTCACCTTGCACATCGTTCTGCAGGATCTCTGTGAACACCAGGAACAAAGCCTCCTCAAAGCTCCCCACTGCCTCTGGGTTTGCCTTGCACGTTATCCGGATCGACAAGCAGATCGACTCAAACATATAATGGTTAAAGTGAGGTTTGCTGGGATTCTGAAAACAAGTAATAAACAGACACATCAACCCAAACTCACAGACAGGTCACTTATTTTGTTAAATATATTTTTTTATTTCAACTGAAGGCTAAAGTAGCTTTTCAGACTAGGGATACTTGTAACGTATGTATTAATGTGCTTATGAAATTAATTCCATGGATAAAAGCAAACATAAAGAGCTCTAAGGTATAAAAGAGAGGTTGTGTTTTTTTTTGTAGGAAGTGTTTTTCAGAAGCTCTATATAAGCTACCAAACAGTAAAAATACCACAGAACAAAAACCAGAAAAAGGTTATTTTTCAATCTGTCAAGTGTCCAGTCAATTCTCTATTGAATACTTCTTATAAGCTGCAGCTGAGTTTAAACTGTACAGAGAAGTAGTTTTCTGGACAATCAATTTCTGGACAAACCTATTGCCAATGGTTAAGAATTTGGCAAGTCTAAATAAAAAACTAAGAGAAATTTACCCACCAAAAGCATACGGGTAATTTATTTCATTCAATCCCACATTTCAATGCCAATTACTATTAGCTTCAGAAGTTTCATGGGCAAAGAATACAGGAGTTGTGATAAAACCAGAATATTGTACTGGTGGCCTCTGCACAAGCAAGCATTTATACTACAACAAACTAGCATTACAGAAAGAGTTCACAATCTGCTTCTAAATTTCAGATGAGAGCAGGAAGAATGATCTTAGAATATGTCCTAAAAGGAAGGCAGTACCTCACTGGAATGCTGTTTCAAATTAGTTGCATCAGAAAATATTGAACTGTTTAGAGTATTCTAACAGAACACCACCAATAGGACTTAAGTCCTCAGCAAGACTGCTCTAAAACGTAAAAGGTGACCCTGTTGCTCTGTTTCTTTACCTTACTGACAGCCAGCAGTTTCTGTGTGAGCTGTGTGATGACAGAAGGGATGTATGGAATTATGGACTCCTGGAGCAGAGAAAAACTCCTCATGATGGCTGCAAATAAATGGAAAATTTTAACTTCTGAAGACAAAATACACTTCTGCCACTCAACATATGCCTAAATCCTTTACCTTTTACTGTTAAAATAGGATCCCAAAAAGGAATTAGGTACAAAGAACACCTGCTGCAAGAACATTTAATCTATAATCACGACAAAGCATAAAACAAAGCCTCCTTATTCTCATTCTAGAGATGAACACAGGAGATCAAGTAGCCTTACAGAGGCCATCAGTTGTCCTGGCAACTCTCAGATCTCAGCATCCCCTTAGCCATGATCAGATCTATCCTTTCACTAGCCATGACCACATGTCCTCCCCATGACCAGAGTGCTCAGATCTTCCGCTGACACTGTCCTGACTACAAGCCTACCATTAGAGAAATAACTTAGTACCATTATGTTTAGTGTTTTTCTTTGGTAACATAAATTTAGTTGAAGATGACGTGTTACAGCCTGATAAGTAACTGCACTCTTCAACATATTTGCATAAAATAGGTTTTGCAAATAAAAATGTCAGGAACATGTAACTGTAAGCCTTTATCTCAAGTTAACCACGTTATTCTTATATTGCAGGACTCATTAGGCATTTACCTTTCATAATGTATTCATTTTCAGAGGAGCCAGGAAGCGTCAAAGCTTTGAAAAGGTTTGTTAACAGCACTTCTACAAATGGTGCCATTTCTGCAGCTGTAATGCTGTTAAGTGAAACACAGCTCTTTAATGATGAGAGAGAGTCACAAACTTCAAGCCTTATCCAATACGACAATATATGACACAAAGGATCCCCTACAGGTCCTTCTCATCCTTAATACACAAAATCTATTAGCAATGAATTTATTTCTGCTTGAAAACTTACAGGGTAGCATTATTTGTCCCTCTCATGGTAAACAGTCTTTCAAGAGCATGGGCTGCGTAGGTATGGACTACAATACTTTCTGCTTGGAGATGATTGATTAAGAGAGGAATAGACACCAGCAGTTGCTCCTTTGGTACCTACACAAGTACAGCAACAAGTCATAAGTACGTTAAAAAATGCAGATGGTTCAGCTGTAGAGCACAGCCAAGCTCATCAGTAACACACAGAGCTTGGCAGAGGGAGGTGTCTTGGGAGGCTCCTCCTGCTGCTCCTTCACGTCCTGACAACCAGGAGGTACCTACTTCTGTCATGGCTCGCATACTTCCCCTGAACACCAACAGTACACTGGGTTAGCAGTAAGTGCAGACAATCCCAATGTGTATTTCCCTTTCCATTTTACTTTGTCTTAATAGGTAATTAAAAATATCAAGGTTTAAAAAAACAGTATAATGGATATTTCATAGGAAATAAATAAAGGTAATTTAGAATTTAGAATAGTATGCAACATACTTTCTCACCCCATCTCATGAATCAGAAAAGATAAAGGATAAAACTGCTGTACTCTGTAACAACTACTGCAGTGATACAAGCTATCAAGGGTATCTGGACTAACACTGACTTGGAAACGTCTGAGTGTGTCACAGAATTAAGCAGCTAAGATATTCAGTGTTCCCACAGCATATGAACAGCACACAGACTACATGTTAATTGGGTATTTATAACAATATCATTTACTTTCTAAATTAAAAATTCAGCATGAAGTGTTGTGTATGACTATCAAACACCTGTTGAGTTAGTATATGGCCAAGTGTGATAAATTAGGTTTGGCAAGTATAAAAGTAACAATATGTTTTTCTATAAGAGTGAAAGAAAAACTTACTTGGTTTCTAAAAATCATGATATATTTGATACCATCTGCTTTTAGCACAGGGAATTCATTCACTGAAACAGAAAAATATGCAAACTTCATTGATACTTCTCATACAAATGCGATTACTGAACATATACTATATATACAAGTGACAATTGTCACTAAGTAATAATTTTCCCCTGTAGAAAATAATACAGACAATGTTTTTCTACATTTCTTAGTTCCTGCACTTTCATATGGGCACTGCTAGAATATCAGTTTTAGGAACAAATCACATCCCAGTACCATTAAAAGTACAGTCCAGCTCAGATGAAATCTCATCTTCTGGTTTCAATTTTAGCAGCCTTCAATTACACATTTTGAGACAACCCACTATGCTTCAGTGTAGTAAGATAATTGTTGAAGTATAAAATAAACACCGTGGTTTAAATCTAGACATCCACAACCTCATCAATAGAGCATCAGTATTTTAACTTCTCAGGGTTTTATAGAGCACAGAGGTTTGCCACAAGGCCTCAAATACAGAACTCAAATTACTTTGATTCAACAAGTTAAGATGTAGCTGAGAGCAACCATGTGTATACATGCTCTGATCTTGCAGAGAGCAGGTGGTAAGGTGGCAATCCACCTTGGTGTAACAGCTCCTTCACTGCTGGCCACACAAAAATGAATTACTCTGGGCCAGGTGTTAAGAGCCCGTCCCGGAAATTCTGCTGATAAAGGAGTGCTTGAGACTTCACAAACAATGGCCACTGTCAAGGCTATGATACATCACAAAAATACCCTATCAAAATTAACATTAACTTACCAGTAGCAGACTTTAAGTCAGGTTGAATGTGATTCACAAAGAATTCTGTCAGATTAACGAGTTCATTGGCCTGTGTTATTCCGTGCTGGAAGAAGCAAAAAACAACTTGTATTTTTATATTCTGACATATAAGCTGCTAGTTTTCTTACTAATTTTTAAAAATTACTATTAGTTTTCTTTTACAAGAAATGCAACCTCTTTTTAAACCAGGATTTTTAGATGGAGATTTTTCAACGAAGTGTTCTAAATTAGTTCATATTTGCCATCAAATAGCACAGAAAAAGACACAAAGTTTGCAGTTTCCCAAATGCTACCAGACTAGTGATGTGTAATGTTCCCATTACACATACTAAAAACTGCTGGCCAGCAGTATACACCTGGCTTCAGGAAAAGACTGAGAACCTTCAGCAAAATTGCACAAAGAGATGTACACATTTTACTATGTTTGCCTCAAATCTGTCTTGTAAAGGCACTGAGATTTGAACTGTAACAGCATTTAAAAGATCTAGCAGTACATCTAAACTTGTTCCATCGGACATTTGATACAGTGCTCCTGTTTCAAAATATAGGTTAGCCCAGCTGTGCTTTTTCAGTGTCTCCAGCCTATCAGCAAGTAATGAGATCCATTTCCAGCTGTCATTAGCATTCACATGTCATTCACAAATTAAACATTCAAGTAGCAGGAAATATTGGGAAATGTAAGAACTCCAAGAGTCATTTAAATTCCTTTTAGTCTGCTTAGCCCATCTGATCATCTTCTGTAAAGCCCTATTTGCCTTCCATGGCTTCCAGAGTGCCTCAGGACCACTCAGAGCTCAGAGGTTCCAGAGCTGAGCCAGTTTTGTTTCTTTGGCTGGCTGGATCTCACACGCCAGCCACAGTGCCACACTGTGCCCCATCTACCTGAAGGTCAGATAGCACCAGCTGTGACAGGATTATATAAAGGGCAGCTTTTCATCTCATCAACATCAACTACTGCACACACAGTTTACTCCCTTTCTTGAAGCAGCTTAAACGAGCAGCAGGCCTCATCTGCACTGCAATAGCTGAATGCAGACAGATTACAAAGAATAAAATGTACAAGTACCTTCTGTGTCTGAGCTTTGGATGCCAAAGATGTTACAAGGTAAATGGCTGCATCTTTGTGCTTCCAGTTAACAGACGGATTCTTTGCATATTCTTGCAGCATAGAATTAACATATCCAGAAAAAATCCCTGTCACAGGTCCTTCAAAAAATTTGCACAAGCCTCTGACCAGATCACAAGCTGCTCTGCGCCTGGTGTCAATATCTGCATGAGAACCAAAGATTCTTAGGATATGACAAAGCAGACAGCTTTTCATATTAATAAACATAATAATCAAAACAGTATCAGCTTCTCAAGTTATGTTAATTATTGCAACCCTCCATACTGCTGTGTAAGAACACCTGTAAGCCTTTTATTCACTGTCACAACTGGACTGCCAGGGAGAAGGGACACCTGCCCCTGAGCAGTGCAGCAGGCATGCAGGGGGGCTGGGCATTATGCATCCAAAGGTACTGGCTCTGCCTGGGAGGGAGTCTTTTCGTCCTAGTGTCGCGTTTTGTACCAGTGGCTAAAGCTGCTGGTAACACCCAGGGCTTGCTGCTGCTGAAGAGCACTGTCACAGTGTCAGGGCTTCCTCTTCCTCCTGCTTTGCCTTCCCAGCAAGTCGTTTGGGGCAGGCAAGAAGCTGGGAGGGGACAACGTGGGCAACTAATCCAAAGTGACCAGCAAGACATTCCATGCTGTGACATGCTCAGCAATAAAAACTGAGCTGGGGGGGAGGGGGTCTGGGGGAAGTCTGCCTGCAGGCAGTGGTGAGTCACTAACTTCTCTCCCCTTTCCTTACTCTGTCTTTCACTTAAACTGCCTTTATCCACCAGTCTTCTCACTTTCACCTCTCACCCTCATCAGACTGCAGCAGGCTGGAGCACAACCCAGCTATTGGCCCACCACACCTGACAGTACCTTTTTGTAAAAAACTTCACAGATACCTAAAATACAGCCACTCTTGGATAAGAATGACGTTTTCTTGAAAAAAGTTCAAAAAGGTTTCCTCGAATTTTCTCCTCCACTGCAAGCATACAATAATTTATTCAATCTACCACGAAATGCCATCACTTCAGATGTGTCTGTCAGTGACGTGCTGGTGGCACAGCCTGTCACACAGAGGCAGGTTTGGCTCCCTAAGGCTCTGGCCTGGCTGCAGAGCACAGCCTCCCCCAGCCCTGCAGCAGCTGGGCCAGCACAGCCGTGGCCCAGGGCAGGCACTGCTCTCAACACATGCCACATCCCAGCCTGGCTGCTGGCCAGCTGGCCTGAGCACAGCTTGTGTGCAACCCCGGCAGAATTTCAGCCTCAGCATCAAGAGTCTCTCCCTGTTATTTAAAACTCCACACATAGGAACTAAATACACAACTGGCTACTACTCAGCGTTGACTCGCAGGCTGTGTTTGCTGAGAATGTGGGCAGTGCAGAAGACATACCAATCCAATTAAGGAAAAAGCCCTATAAAAACATTGATCAAATCAGAAAGACACTGTGACAAGCATATCGTGACAGTAGACTTGATCACAGACTGGATAAAATCCAGCTGGGGGTGGTGTGTGGAAACCTTCTCAATTTCAAAATGAAGTTATAAAAGCGTCAATAAATTGCTTCAGCTCTTTAGAGTTATATTTAAAGACCAAGTATTCTTAGTAAAAATCTGTGGATTACCAGATCCTTCCAAATCCCTTCTTATATACTCTTCAGAATTATCTTCAAATGCTTCTTCATCAGCCGCTGAAAATACAAAATACGTGAAAGTTGAAGTACTGCAGTCTCTGGTTTTTATAGTAAAAGGGTCTATCATTATCAGCTTGCTATTTTTTCCAAGAACCTTCCTATAACATTAATATTAATTAACAAGAAATATCCAGCCAGACTAGTCTGTTTAGCTTCTGTCCCATAAATTAGTCTTTCATACCCAGGGGCTGATGTGTTGATTCTAAGAAAAACCTCAACACATATTCAACACCAGATGTATTTGAAGAGACTTTCAGAGTCATAGACTTAAGAGAGAGAAGTTTCTTATCACTGCAATATATTTTCACTGCATTTTAAATAAATGATCAGTATGAGCATCAAAACCTGGAGAACTGAACACTACAATTTGGTAGGCCTGATATTCCTGCCTATTTAGGCTCCTTGTATTACTCAGATACTCACTTTAATTGTAGAAATTTATTGGTGGCACATGACCTAGACTTCCTCCACTGGGATTTCAACATGAAAAGTTAGGTATAGTCAAACAACTCTACAAAGCCCATAGGACAGCAATCTGCTGCAGAAACTTTGGCTTGAATCTGGCACTAAGGTACACAAGAGGGAATCCTCAATTCTTAGTCCCGCAAAGCAACATGCCATGCTAATTAGATTTTTGTTGTGTTTTTCAAAATTTAAGTCTCAAAAAGTTACCTCTAAATTCCATATTGGGAACAATAACTTTTTCACAGATGCTTGTCAATATATTCTGGTCTTCAAACAGATGCTTGTAATGTGGTCTCTCACAAACTGAGGCCAGAAACTGGATGGCGTTACTGACCAGCTATAGCACCACAAACAGAAGGCAAAACTTTAGCATGACTGATCCATTTATGATTTATTATTACACTTGATAAGATCAGATTTTAGCAACTCACCAAGTCATACTTCACTTCCTGGCCAGTTGTGACTAACAGATTCCAGATTGCTGTTACAAAACGTGGCAGGTAGGGCTGGAATTCTTCATCATATTTTTGAGCATATAAAGCGGCATTATCACAAATTTGTGATTTCAAGAGCTCCAACAATCCAGCTTCCTCTTCATCCTCACATAAAACAAAACTAAGAACTTGAACATCCAAACTTCAACACTACTTAAACATTAGAAGTATCAATGTATTTACATTAAATATTTACATCACCATTTTACCATGTCCCAAACAGGTGAAGAAATCCTTCTCATTGTCCCTAGAATACTGTATTTTGCTGATCTGTACCCAAACTGCTTTTCAAGTGAGAAATCATACCTACATTTCATATCAAGTACTATGTACACCATAATTCACACGAAATTAATTTACAAATGTAGTACGAAAAAGACAACACAAGGCATCAAAAATACAATTAAAAGCCACTACATCATGATTCTTTAATTGGAGTAGTTGTAGAAGTTCCCTCCCCTTCCCCAGATCACAGATGTTCATGGAACCACAATGTGAACTGGGAAATTGAACTGGAATTAAAAAAAACAACTCAAGCAAACACCACCCCAGTTCTGTCTGCCCCTCTTCCCTCCATCCCCACGTTTCAGCTTTACTGCCTGTTCCAGTTCAGCTGCACAAGTGCTTGTACTGGGAGCAGCCCACAGACACAAGACAAAAAAGCAGCAAAGCTTATTTTAGCAGAAGGGTAACTAGAGCACAACATACACTTAATATGCCTCCCTATGTGCTGTCAAGAAATTTATACAGTTGTTTTGGCTCCATCAAGTGGAGATGTGATGCTGTGACGATGGAAGACATCAGCACTTAAAATGCAGAAAACACGCACAAAAGTAACTGGAGCTTTGTTGACCTGGTATCAGCTTTCACCAGTGAAATTACGCATTCTTTAACTAGACCAAGACAGCAAATACTGAAGTGCTTAAGAGATGTCCTGCCCTCTGTGTTCAATTGTTTCAAGTTCTTTAAGATACCCTGTTTTCTAGAACCAGCTGACAGATACAGAAAACCTGAGCCTTGTGATGCTAACAGTCAGGTTACTTCAGCAGCTGTTCTGGAAAGAATCAACTCAGATGAGTATGGGTAATTTGATTTCTGTGCATAGCTGGAACTGTCACAGCTTGAATAAATGAACCTCAAATTCCTTAGACAGCAGAGCAACTTCTCTTAAACTCCACTTTCTTGCAGTCATTCTATTCCTTTGTTTGCCCCACAAAAAAACACTGCATTGTTCATAATTAGACCTAAGTTGTCAGTCCACACTCTCCCCTACAGATGCAAACCAGGTGGTTTATGCAGTACTTACATCAGTCTGCAAGAGTTTATTATCTAAAGTTAAAAGGCTATGAAAGTTTGTCATCCATGTTTCCATGTTATCTTCAAAAAATTCAGGAAGATCCTGTGAACGAAAAGCATATATCTACATTTTAATTTCTGACTGCACTGCTTAGATAACATACCTACACTGAAGTGGTGCATCCACCTTATAATCTACTGAGGGACAGCAACCTGTGGAAAACAATCTTCAAACTGAAACAGTGCCCCTTCCTCCTCCCAAACGAAAACTGTTCTGGCAGAGCCCTGAAGTACACGTAATTCCAAATAAACCAGTTGCTTAGACTCTAAACTGCTCACATTTTTATAATGAATGAGCCTTATCGCCTCTCACTCTCAGAACAAGAGAGCACAAGTCTTTTTTAACTTCAGCTTTTTCTTCTGCCCCCTATGGCAGAGCAGCCCAAGGAATCCAGGCACAATCCCACTTCACAGACTTACATTCATGTTGAGACACTAAAAAAATGTCACCCCAGCAAGGGAGCTTTTTACTATTTCCCACAGAGCACACTTAGTAATGTCCAAAATGCAGATCTGCTTCCAAAGCCAGACAACACACACTGCTCCCAGAATTACTGCTTCTACAGTGCCACAGAGCTACACTAATGGACTCTCACCTACGTGACCCAGCTCCTGTCAGTACAGGCACATTTATAAAGGGGCAGAAACTCAGGCATTGGACTCCTGCCTTTCCCAGCTCCTTCTCAGAGGCCCCATAGGACACCTCCTTGAAGCAGCGCCAACTCAGACTCTCTTGAACTTGTGTTTACATAGGACCAAGCTAATGTCTTAAATAATACTTCCTTACTGTGCTTTTACTACAGCAGATGCACTGGTGATTTTTCTTTTTGCCATAAAGCATGGCCTTAAAGGCTGCCTCAAATGATTTCTATAGTACCAGCTTCTTCAGAACAAAGTAAAACTATCCCAAGAACAAGGAGATTCACCTGAAAATTTAAACTGTAGAACAGCTTCGCAATTAGAATGAGAGAAGAAAAGAGAACCTTCAGGGCACTGGCATCGTTTGCATGCGTGCTGCAAAGTTCAATAGTTGCCTAGAAAAAAATGCAAGACTGTCAAGTACAAAACCCACACCAATAAAAAATACTGAAAAGTGTCATGGAATGTTTTTTTTAAGAAGAAAATATGGTTATTTTTCATCCTCTTATCAATCTTGTTAGGTCTCACTTCATGCCCTGAATCTGAACCCCTTTAAGAGTTTCAAACAACAATTCTTGAGTTTTAATTTTACAGGTATGCACAGCAAGCAACTCAGAACATTAAACTTGTTTTAGAAATGACTCAACAAGAAATACCTTAAAGAGATTTGTCAATGGTAAAGCAAAGGCATCAAGAACGAGTTTGATCTCCGTCCATAATTCATTTGACTTAAATTCATGGCGGTACCTGACAAGTAAGAGAAAAACACATGAAAAACAGAATAGCATTTATTATCAAAGTAATTCACACAGAATTTTGTCTTGTGCTGAACCTTGAAAAAAATACTGTAAAGTAAACAGGAACTAAACAACATGGTTCAAAACCATGCAAGGTGTACAATTTGATAACTACTTAAAAGGTATGTGTAGAAGTCACAACTGTGGGCTTTTGTAAATGTCCAAAACGAAGTCTAACAGCAAAACATGCCAGCTGAACAGAACTTTCAGCATCCACACACAAACTCCCTTACTTCCAGTACCTTTTGAATAAAGAGTGGGCGGTGCGCAGCACCCCATTGATGACGTGGAAATCTCCGCTCTGGAAGCGATTCACCATCTCTGTGAGCAGGTCTGGCCACTTCTGAGGGAAGTCTTCCCGCCCAATGATACTGATGGCATCGCTCAGCTGCAAAGGAACGGAGCCGTCACGGCACAGAATGGCACGCAGCAGCTCTGCCAGAGGCTGCCCACATCCCAGAAATTCCTGGTTCTGCCTGTCCCATTCAAAAATCACTGGATTAAATAGCTACAAAAATCTCACCTTAAACTTACACAGTCTCACTTTCTAGAATTGCTGTTTAACTGCTAATGTTAGAATTTAGCTATAAGATTATACAGTAATCATCTTTAAAAAATGTTAAAGTAGGTTGAAATACCTGTCACAATAGCCTCCAAGTTATTTTGATCAGCTTGAGCTCAGAGGTAAGGGAATTGACCTCTGCCAATAACCATAGCTTCTAGACATGCTTAGAATATTCCCAAAGTTTCATGGATACAACCAGGAATGACATATTACCTGCTTTTGAATTTGTTCTGGGCTGCTAAGCATCAAGGGCACTATGTTGGCTTTAATGGCTATTCTGTCTGATTCACATATTTTGTTTGGTTCATCCTCAACCTAAAATGAAAACAATAATTAAGTTATGGGCATATCAGCATACTCCAGGCAATGAGAGATGACCAGCATTTCAGAAACCAACAGTTTATATTGATTTATGTAATTATTGCAATGCTGAAGAACCTAAGCAGCAAATTAGAGACACTGCCTCCAATGAATCTGGAACAGCAGTATCTGAAAAAAACTGAAAGAAATAATGTCCTTCTGCAAAACTTTGAAGAAGATTTTTTTCTCTTCCCTAAGGGTAACTTTTCAGGTCAGCAATTGAGCAGCAGTGAGGGTAGGTGCACACAGCAATAAAATCCCCACATTTAACCAAGTCTCCTCTTCTACCACAGCAAACAGCATTTCTGCCAGCTCCACAAATTGATTTTGTGTGAGCTGTCTCAAGCCATCCTTTCTAGAGAGTGTACATGAAGGTGCAGGTTACACAATCAAAACCCTAACGTTGACTTTAAGTTATCTAACCAGTTCAAACCAGCAGTCAGTCAGCAGTGCCAAGCAGTAGAAATTGCAAAGCTACTACTAAAGAAATAAAATAATGAGGTGGCTTGTCCCAACCAGTGTCAGAGAACTAGAAATCATCCAGCAATTAAAAGAGAAAAGCACCTCCAGGGAGACACTCAATCCTGAGATACCTTAAACCTGATGGTACCAGTACCCTTCTCACATCCCTTTTACCATCCTTCCACACACATAATCAAAAGTTAGCAATTTCAGAAGTTCAAGGTATGCTTATCTATACCATCAGTCACTAACGGGGCTGCCCGGGGGTCAGGGCTGATTAGTATCTTTACTGATGATGTGGATGAGAGGATCAAGGGCTCCCTCAGTAGGTTCACAGAGGACACTGAGCTGGGAGGGATGTGAATCTGCATATTGTACCCTAAAAGGATGATTGGTTCTTAGCACACTTCCTCACTAGAATACCTACAATTCTCCAGTTCCTTTTAATATAATTCTTGAACGTTACAGATGCACAAACTTTGATGACATTTTCCTGTGATTTCTCCAGCAGTGTTAAGAGTAACAGCGGGTAGTTCTGGCTTCCTTCCACAGATTCAAGGAACTTTTCCGCTGAAAGAGAACACACTGCGGTCAGCAACAGCTCAACTGCTTTCTCTAAAAGGAATCCTACCATTGCTCAAGTGGCTGTTTAAAATACCCAACACAAACACTTCCCAGAGCTTCACAGCAACATGTCTGACAAAAGGTATCACAGCTTCTTTGTTCCCAGCTCCTCGCCACTCCTGCCTCAACAACAGCTCTGGATCCCCAGCAGGATGGGGAAATTCTGCCTCCTCACCCTTGGAAAAGCCATAACCCGAGAGAAGTAAATCCTGACTTGTTGGGAACAGCAGCACTGCTTTAAATAACAATAGTGAAAAAAAAGCAACAATACAGAAAAAGAAAACCACAAAAAACAGGTAAAATTACTTCTATTTATACCCACCCTTCATTAGTTTCTTTGGGGTTTCATTTTAAAATGAGAACTTTACTGTAAAGAGGTAATTGCATAAATATCCACTGAAATTTGGTACACAGAGACAGGAGAGACAAAAAGAAACAGAACTTTTTTTGTTCTCAATCATGAGAAACACTTACCAGGACGCCTTATAGCAGGATCTGGATCTAGTGTTTTCTTTAGATATTCAGTTAAAGTTTGTAAATTGGCATCACTGAGCTCCATTCTGGCAGAACCTAAAACCCACAAGCAGTTCTGTTACAACCAGAGATCAGAAAATATGTCCTAAAACTACCCAGCTAAAACCAGATCCCACAGAAGCAACATCAGCTCTTTTGGACAATACTTCACAAGCACAGTCCCAACCAGGGTGCTCCAGGTACAGCAAACATCCCATTTGTCAAGCTACAGGTAACTGTTAGTTTCTAGTTTATGGACCTCAAACTCCAGAAAAGGTTTATGCATCCTGCAGACATGCACCAGGTACAGCCAAAAGATGATCTCTTGCCCTTTCAGGACAACAGGAACTTGGTTCTGTTTTTGTTCTGCTGCCAGCCCCAAAAACTGCTCCTGACTGAAACAGCTGAACAGTCCTGCCCTACATAATTGTAAATAAAACAATTCAAAGTGTGTTGAAGAGTCAAAGCTTTTTCAAAAATCAAATATTCCTTATTAAATAAAAATCTCAAAAGAAAATACTTTTTCAAAAAAAGACACAAAAGACTGTGCAAAGCCAGTTAGTTTATCCTCCCTGTAAAATTAGTTCAGACTAGGGTGGGAGCTAATTTAAATGCAATACTTTTTACAGAGTAACTCTGCAATAAGTCCATACTGGTCCTCTCTAGTAATCCTCCCACACATATTCTTATCTGTACCACAGTTATATATATACTTCACAGCCTGCACTGGAAGAATTAAAATTACAGCAATACTATGACAGTAAGATGTGCTTTAATGGAGATGTTCCTTTGGACATCATCATCAATCCTGCCTGTCCTTCCCATCACCAGCAGCACAGTTCACTCCCAACACAGGCTATGAGGAAGAGAAGGTTTCCATTTTTTCTCTGGAGTTTCTGTTTAGTACAACTGACTGAAATTTACCTGTCCTGCTTTGTAGATGTTTCATGCTGATCACCAGCACAATAAACACGCTCACAAAGGCAGTGAGTTGTAATGACACAATTTTTATGTCAGTTATGGCATCTATATAATTTTAAAAGACAGCAGCAGTATCCCCTTGAATTAAATTAATGTTAATAACCAAATCAGATCCTAACATATTTTGCAAGAAGTAAAAATCTACCCGAACCGTCCTCTCCTATGTTTTCCTGTGCTTTTGGGGTTTACTTTTGGGGTCCGTAGTCTTGTTCACCAATTCACATCCACCAACATATTTTGACCTGTTACCTACATATGTTCATTTCCTTCTCTTTCCTCGAGCTCTTCAGGTTTGTTTTGCAGTACGAAAAACACGGGTGGTACTTTAGCTGGGGTGGTATGATGCTCTGGGTTGCAGGCCTCAGAAAACCCACAAAGCGTGCTTGAACATCACCGACTTTAGCCAAACCAATGCAGACCGCTTCCAGAGCAAAGCGCTCAGCACAGAACGCGGCCGTGCCCCGGGGCTCGGACCGGGCAGAGCCCGGCAGAACCGCACGGCCTCAGGCAGCACGGAGCGCACCGGCCGGTGCCGCAGGGCGCTCAGGGCCCGGAGCTGACGGGGAAACCATCCTGAGAGCTCGGGGACTCCCCGGGGGCATTCCCTGCTGCCCGGAGCGCGGGCCCGGCACAGCAGCGCCAGGGCCGGCGGGAGCAGCACGGCCCCGCGGCAGGAGCGGCCCCGCGCCCGCTGCTCCCCATGGGCTGAGGCCGCGCCGGAGCAGCCGCGGCTCTGCGGCGGGGCTGGCCCCGCTCCCGCCGCTCCCGCCGGGCCGTTCACCCGCGGGAGGGCCGGGCGGCTCCGTCCATCCCGGGCCGGACCGCGCCTGTTCCGCTGGCGCGGCTCCTGCGGCGGCCCCGCAGAGCAGCCCCGGGGCCGGGCCGGGCGGGGCCGTGAGGGGCGGCGGGGCCGGGGCCGGGGCCGGGCGAGGTCCCGAGCGGCCCCGGAACCTCAGCCTAACTCGGTCCCCTCGCCGCGGCAGCCCGGACTGGCAGCGGCCGCAGCCAATGAGGGGCGCGGGCTGTGCAGGCCCCGCGGCCGCGGACCAATGGGGGCCCGCGAGGGGCGGGCGGAAGGGCCCAGCATGGTGCGCTGCGCCGGTGGCCGCGCCGCGGGCCCAGCGCCGAGCGCGGCGCAAAGTTGGCGCGCGGGCGGCTGCGGTGCCGCCGGTGCGCGGGGCCGCCCCGGCGCCATCGCCGTGCGGGGCAGCGCGTCCCGGCCTTACCTGGCGGCTCCCTCACGGCGGCGGCGGCGGCGGCTCCGAGCGCTCCGGCTGCGCTTCACATTCAAACCGCCGGGCGAGGGCGCGGCGGCGGCTCCGTGACCGCATCGCGCGGGGCGGTGACATCGCGCTGCCGCCCGGCCAATCAGCGCCCGCGCCGGCCCCGGGCGCGCCGCCGCAAGCCAATCCGCGCCGCGCTCAGTGGCGGCGGCCAATGGCCGGGCGCTTCCCACAGGGCCCCGCGGCGCCCCGGCAGCCCCGCCCGCCCCGGCCCCGCCACGGGGGGAGCGGCGCTCGGAGCCGCGGGGCCCGGCGGGCGTGAGCGGGGCCCGGCCGGAGCCCCGGGACGGAGGGAGCGGGGCCCGGGGCCCGGCCGCAGCCCCTGCCCTGTCACGGGAACGTGCCCGTTCCTGCGCCGGAGCCGGGACTAGGACACGGCCCGTGGTACAAAACACGAACCAGAGCCCCTCGGCCCCCCAGAGAAGCCGGAGTGGCGCCGAAGCCCCTGAGCCGCTTAAGGAAGCACCTGAACAAAAAAGGAACACTTCGTAAAACTTTATTGGTTTATCACTTGATTAAAGCATGGAATATTATAACTATTATACATCGTATTTTAATGTAGAAAACTTTACATAGTTTTTCATATTATATAATTTTGGTATTCTCTCAGAACTCTATACATCCATTGGCAAGGAATAGTCTTTAAATTATTGATAGTAAATGCACTTAATACAGAGATATTAAAACTCAGGCATTTTAAATATGTGAAAACATACATTTTAAATAAAGGTGCTGAACAAACTGAAGTTACAGATTAAAGGGAGATGCACTTTTGACAGAGTTAACTATTTTTAACATTTTTCCTGAATAATAAGACTGAGCTAAACTCTGGGGGTTGTCGGCTCTAGTAGTGGACATTGGTTTAGATTGTTCTGTTTAGAATGTGAGGTACCAGACACGGATAACAAACTGCTGTAGAAACAACCTTTTCCTGGACGGTAAGACACAACAGAAGCAACATGGAGTTTTTAATCTCCACCAAAGAGAGGGTTTAGGGTTTTCCTTGTTAGCCTCCTCTGCTCCTCCTTTCCCTCTGGAGGCCTGGAATGACTCGCAACAGCAAAGCCCACAGAGGCTGCAGGGTCCGTGCCACTGCAGTGGGTGAGCTGCAGCTGCAGGGTCCGTGCCACTGCAGTGGGTGAGCTGCAGGGTCTATGCATCTACAGTGGGTGAGCTGCAGGGTCCGTGCATCTACAGTGGGTGAGCTGCAGCTGCTCTGCTGCACAGCCCGGCCAGGAGCTGTGTTCTTTCCCTGCCTCCCTCCCTGCAAACTCCTGCTCCCGAACAGCCGGCAGCAGAACCGCCAGGGCTGAGCTGCACAGGTGGAGGTGGGTTTGGTCCTTCCCGATTCAGGAAAAGCCAAAAGTGCTGTGCAGCAAGCTGAACACAGCCTGATTATTGCTGCAGGAACAGGACAGGACTGGGCTCTGACAGTGCAACTGCATCCAGGCCCCTTCTCCTCCCTGCACTGCAGACCCAGACGCTTGGGTACCCAACCTCAGCGTTTGTAACTACTATAAATACAACAAAAGCTTTTCTTAAGAACAGTCTCAGACCAAAGGCTGAAGGGAAGCATGAATTAAATATCCTCATCCTATGTGCAGAGAGAGACTACAAATGCCGCCCCTTACAGTAAAGAAAGCCCGTGAAGCAACTGTGCAGTCATTTAAGACCTCAAAATTGAGACTTTTTCCAAGACATGACTGTAGAGCTTTCAAACATGCAGCTGGGCCAGGTGTGTCTGAGGGGACATGAGGGAACACATTCAATGAGGCAGTGACACATTCCAAATCTGAAAAATAATGGTTCAAATATTTTCCTTAGGACTACCTATGACCAGATTAAAAGGATTAGCATATTATTACAGATTTAAATAGAATTAAAATAAATACTTCATCTTCTGCAGTACCCAATGCAGTGACATTCCCAGGGAATGAGCAGCTACAGGAGATGCAAACACACAAAAGGATATTTCAAATGCAGCGGGTAAATACCGGCGTTGCTTATTTTTTCAGTCTTCTCCTATTGTCACATACAGCCATTCACTCCCTTCTACTAAACAGCAGTGTATAGATTTAACCTGAAGGGCATTGAAAAGTCAAAGAGCCACAACTACCACTCTTCTTTGGTTAAAAATAAAAAGTGAGAATAAATTGTGAAAGCTTTGTCACTACTACTGACTGTAAAACCTTTTCCAAACAATGCTTACACAGGACAAACTGATGTATTAAGGAGCACCATAAAAACCCTTTGGAAAAAGATCACAAAAAAAAAAAAAAAAACAAAAAAAAAAAACAAAAAAAAAACCCTCAAACAACAACCAAAAAAACCCTCCAAAGACAGCACATTCCCAGCAGCTCAGAGCAGCATATCCCAGGACAACCTCACCTGTGGCCATCCTACCAGGAAAGTCAACTCAAAAAACAAAATAATGTTATACACTTATTTCCATTCAAGTAGGTAGGTTGTTGTTGCTGTTCGTTGGTTTGTTTTTTTCTTTAAATACTGTTAATATTTTAGATTTGCTACTCTGGATAGCACAGCAGCTAATACTACTTTGCATTATTTTAGGAAGTGGAGCCTCTCCTCCCATCCTGCCATACTCTCCTGGTTTAGGAATGTCTTGAAACTTGAAATTTAAAATTATTTCAAAGGTCAAGACAGCATCCTGTCATAGAAACATTGTCACAGAAATCTGATGCATTTCAAGGAAAGAAAGAAATCTCTCTTGGGCAAGCAAAGCTGTGGTGTCATGTCACATTTTGCTTCACAGAAATCCTTCAAAGCACAGAATTGTGCTGTTAACTTAGAGCATATGAATGAACTTGTTTAATTTTGCTAGAGCACTTTTTTTGAAATTCAGGGGTTTTAGATGCCACTAGGAACTAAATATTAAAAATAAAAATCATTTGCACAAAATGACAAATTAGAACTTGTCTCTGAATCTGCAGATCAACTGCAGATCTGCAGTAAAAAGAGACAAACTTGTGTTAAGGATTGGACTTTTTGCTAAGCAGTTACCATTACTGCTAAATTATATTCAAGGGTCAAAAAGGTGGGTTTATTTCTTCTGAGCCTTGTTTTTGATGTTCCTGTTTATGCTCTATGATCTGCCAATGTATGAAATGAAAAGGAAAGCCTTTTCTTTTTCTTAAATGCCTTTAACTCAAGCCTAATAAGCTAAAGGAACAGATGCTATTGGTGCTCCTGATGTAAAATCTTCCATAAAACTAAGTCTCAGAAGATGCAGTACTGATATTAAAAAAAATTAAGTAATTTGCTAAACAGGAGGAAAGCCTTCTCCGAATATCCTCCAGGCTGTCCACTTCAATAGCCCAGTGCCCTGCCTGGTCTGGTCCTGGACATAAAGGAAAACCGAGAGGGGTCTCGGGTGGTCATTGGCCACCACAGTCAGGTTTATTATGAACACTTGCCAACATCACGAGGCTACACAAATACAGTCATTGGTTCCAAGGGGCATAACTTCTGTGGAGAGATCCAGCTGATTTATCAGCTCTAGCTGGGATAAAAGACTGAGCAGTGCATAAAAGACTCGAAGAGACATTCTGGATCATACAAATGATTAGCATTGAAACAAAGAGACTGCACACCTACTGTATTGACTCTGTAAGCTATACTTTAAATAAAACTGCTGACACTTCCGTAGGATGGACAGAACAGGATTATTTTCCTCGTTCCCAAATGCCACTGTGGTAAGAAGAACTTGCTCCTGTGGTGATACAGCAGTGTCCCATTTGCCCCATCCCTTTCAGTCCCTCTCTGGACACAGCGTTCTGTGCAGCCGGAGCAGCAGCCTCACTGCCAGGAGGGCAGGGTGGTGCCCGCCGCGCGTGCCGGCTCGCCCGCGGCGCAGATGTCGAACACCGCCCCGATGCGCAGGAAGAACCTGCGCAGCACCGCCCGCAGCTCGGGGATCAGGTCGAACTGCATGATCTCACACAGGTACGGGTAATAGGCCGAAGCGTGTGCCCTGAACTGGCCAAGATACAGAAACAGAATGTCACTCTCGATTGCTAGAGCAAAAGAAAAGTGTTGACACATTCATGGCTACAGCAACTTGTTAAAGCACCAGGTCTCACCCAAGCCCTCCCCATGGCCCAAGGGCTCCGTGTTGTTTGCAGCAGCAGCACACTCAGGGCAAGCTTTGGTGTTACCCCCTAAACCAAGTCAGGGTTTGTGATTTCTCAGCCCACAGGTAATACCAGAGTCTATTTGTAGCAACATGAATATTTGGTTTTCCTCAAAAGAGCCAAGATCCTGAAAATTATATTTGGTTTTCCTCAAAAGAGCCTGAAAATTATTCTTGCCATTGCAGTCAAGGAAACTGGAATTCCAATTTTACCATTCCTGTGCGGCTGTAATACAGCATAAGACTGTCCCTTCCTGCAGACTCATTGTGCTTTCATATGAAAGCTGTTCAGTAATGCTATCTGCATTCCCACACAACTGGGAATTGCATGGATGCAGCCCCATTTTCACAATGCAGAATGCCTGCAGACAGGGGAGCTACCACTGCTGTACTGCACGGAGAGCACTCACTATGAGGAACCGCCCACCTCCAATCTGGACGGAAATAAAGACTGAATTCAGGCTGAAGAAGGAAGGAAAAACATACCCAAATGCAGACATTACTTCCAGCCTTTCTTACCTTTTCATCACTGATTTTTAGTGTTTTTGTCAAAAGCAACAGCAGGAGATTGGTCCAGGCTTCTCTGTGGCTTTCCGAGTTGACAGTAATAAAATACGCCAGGGCTTCACTGCACACACTGCAGAGATGGCACAGTTCACACAAAGCATAGAGAAAACCCTTATAAAGTTTTTGCTTACATGCTCTGTTTGTCCTCTCAGTGTACTTTGTTTGCAAGTAAGATGCACTTCCATGGGAAAGTTTTCAATCACATGCAACAACTTTAACTACACAAATTTATTTTTTCCGGTTCAGGAATTGTTCCAGGTAACTGAACTGAAATACTTTTCATATAACTTAATGGAAATACTTGATAACAGAGAAGGAAAAGGAAAATAATCTGCCTGATAAACATTTTGTAATTGAAGTGCTGTCACTTTCAACCTGCAAACATTATTTCCTGACCCTGACATTGGGACAGCTTAGGCAACAGCACCTCGAGAGAGCTCTCCCTCCAAATTTGGACTGGTTTAATAAAGATCTGCACAGCTCAGCATCACACATTAAGAAAGAATTATTATTTTATTAATAAATTTTTGATCCCTGCTGCAGATTGTCAACACAAGGTACAAACTGTACTACTTACTATGGTTATTTTTAGGACACTTTTAATTAAAGAAGGACTAAACAGATTAACATGTCCATACATGCTGATAGATCAGAATCCACTGTATTAGTACTAAGAGCAAGTTGGGAGATCTTCACATTTGATAAGAGACTAGTACTTTCGACTTTTATGTACCAACTCACCAAAATATATTTTTATATTAATTTAGAGCTATTTTCTACATTTGTTTAAATTCCAGGTGTACAGCAGCTTATACTGCACTCTTTTTCAATTAGTGTATCCTCCTATACCTCTATTACTATATACTCAGCCGGGAAAACTATTCAGACACCACCACTTGCCTACAGAAAAGCCTATGTCAGGCAAGAAGGTGCTCCATCTATGCTGGGCAGATTGCTTCCTCCCTGCTAAGTGAACTTTGGGTGCAGAGTGGCCACCCCTCCCCGTCCCACCTGAGCAGCCGCCGCTGGACCGCGTCCCAGGCCTCCCGCCGGCTCTCGTCCACATACATCCGGAACAGGATCCTCAGGCAGCATGCCAGGCTGCTGGTCTCTTGTTTTAACAGATTGGGTTTGGATTTACCCTTGAACCCTAGAAATCAGTCCCACACAGGACAAGAGGGAACATCCAAAGCTGGTGTTACTAGCCAAAAATAAATTTTATCAACAAAATCTGCACTAGTAACCAGTAATGATTTCTTGTCCAGACAGTATTTCCTCCTCCTTGATTTTGACTGAGTTCTGATTTATTTATAAAGATACTAAACTACAGCAGTACCAGCTGTGCAGCATTACTTTAATCAAAAAAAGCAGATAATTTAGCAAAAATAATTACTCAAGTCATCAGGAAGGAGACTAGCAATAAAAGCATGCAACTGTCCAATAAACTTTAGAGGTCATTGCAATGGCACATTGTTGTGTCATGATACTTAAAGCTAGAAGTGTAGTTCAGCATTTTTATCAAATAAAAATAAAAGCCTCACCTGCTCTCCATAACACAGTTCGCTGCTCGTAATTTGAATTAAAGGCTTTTGAAAATGAGTGAGACTCTTGAAGACAATCCAGTAACTTAAAAAGGTGATGTGAAGACATATATTTATACATTCCTTGGTCTTCTGTGTCAATGTGGATAACTGCATCCAATGTGTCTCGCTGAAGAGCAGGCGGAGAGGGACATAGAGTGAGAGAGAGAGAGGGCACATGCTGTAAACTCCAGTAACTCTAATTCCATTTATAGTGCAATGCAGTAGTAGTGCACTACAACACAGCAAGGTGGTCCTGTCAAAGATCACAGCTGTACTCTTCTTAGTGGGGTACTTGAGAAGAGAGAAGTTATGATCTATCCTAGTTACTGATAAGAAAATAAAACTCAAGAGCGAGGGAAAACATTGAAACATTGCAGTCACAGCAATATGGTAGAGAACATTTCCTCTTCTCTAGAAGCTGACTGATAGGTCTGTTGAATTCTGAAAACATCAAAATGAACAACAAAACAGTGTGGGTTTAAATGTTGCCTACTGTAGAAATTCCCCATCTTTGGCTCATCAAATTTAATTAAATTGGTCAATATTTTTAGCTCACATCACTAGGAATTTAACTATAACATCCCCAAAACACTACCTGAATGTACTAGCCAGAAGTTCCAGCTTATGGCTTTATTAACAGAGCTACTGTGCACTACTGCCCAAAATCAGAACTTGCAGGGACAGGGACATCTCCGAGGTTGGCAATTAATGAAATCTTGACCATTGACCTTGCTGAAGTTCAACTGTTGCAAGATTTCCTGTGCAAACATCCAGAGACTGAGCAGAGCCTCAGCTGTGGCTAAAAAACGACACTCAGTCTAATGAACAGAAATGAATGCTTTCTCCCAAACAAACAAAAACCAATTTTGGTAGTATGTATTCATGATAAAAACAACTATAATCTATTACATTGATAATAAAAATGAAAGTAATATAATACAATCCTACAACAGACAGACGACCAGGCAGCACTGGAGGCAGACAAAAAAAATCACAATTTAATAGTAGTTTACACACACATTCAGGGTAATGCTAAAAATCAGAAGAAGACTCTATTTTGTGATCATGTCAGAGCATTCCATAGTTTGTACTTTACCGTCACCAAGGTTGTAAGTAAGTCTGATGGTACCTGAGCTGCAGCCATGTGCTCAGCATCTTCCTTCTTGCTTGTTGCTGGATAGAACACTATGTTGTCAATGGTCTGTATCAACTCGAGCTGTACCACACACTTGATCAGAAGGCCAGCAAATAGTTTTTGGTCTAATGAAATGGAGCAACACAAGTCTCAGAAGCAATTAATGATGATTAATTTACAGCAGGCTAGCAAAATATGACATTCCTCTTAATAATTCGATATTTAGTAATCCTGTGAATTATCTTCTAAAGAGAAAAATCTCACTGCAAGGCATAAACATAAATTGCAAAGACTTATCTCAAGTTTAACTGCTCCAAAACTTTCTGTAGAGAGCTACAGAAATTAATTAAGACTGGCTATAAAGGTGCATCGAAAAAGCTTGTATGTTTTCCTTACTTGTGTAAGGACCACCTTTCCAGCTCTCATCTGTTGGATTGGAATATTGGCTTTGTCCTCTTTCAGAAGCATTTTTATCCATGCTGCTTAAAGACTGGTGATCTAGGTCCAAATCCTAGAAGAGAGTGCAGAGCAATTCCAGCAATCCAAAACACTAACTCCCAAGTAGCTATCACTTTTCAGAGGACCTCTCGACTCCTAGATTAAAAGGCTTCCTGCATCCATTCTTTACATCATTTTTTACAGTAACACCAAATACAATCTACTATCAATTCCTTGTCAAGTGTATTGACTACAACAAATATTTCAAAAGCTAACCTAACAAAAAAACTCTTCAAGTCAGTTTATCACCCTGAATTAACTCTTACCAAGTGTTTTTCAGATGAATCTTCCTCCATTCCTACAGGCTTCCATGTCAGCAAGCTTCACAGAGTAAAGAAACAAAACAACAACAAAAAAATCAAACAAAAAATAAAACAAAACAAAAAAAGACCAAAAAAGGTAAATATTGTTGCTTTAGAATTTGGTATCAATACAAGAATTAAACTTATAAACTTACACATGAGGAATAGTTGTTTTGAAGATTTCTAACATACAATTGCATGTCTGGCCCCAGACGTCAGGGCTGAATTTCTGTCCATTGAGTATTACCAGGTTTTCTAGGCAGTTTGTACCTGATCGTGCCAACTGTTCATTATCTGCAAAAGAAATGTTCCATATTTATCAACTTCTACAATATCAAGGAAAAATTAAGTAGTCCCTATTACTGCTTCATTAAAAAATTGTACCAATACTGTGAAATGCACAGTCTCTTGGCTCAATGCCTACCTATACAATATGTTACAACAATATGAAGCTGAAGAACCTATTGAATTAAAAAAAAGAGTTTCAAAATAGCCTTCATGAGATGGAAGTCCAAGCAGGGAAGACACAAGACAGGGCAGAAGCAAAAGGGAAGCACAGAGTGAGAAAAAGGAAGGAAAAGCAGCAATCAGAAACTTAGGATTTACTGCAAGATCATCCCCCATATTCCACGGTAGGAACATGCAGGATTTCAGGTGTAAAACTTGGAGCCAGAAAGAAAACATGTTCTTTACAAAGCTGTATTTAGAAGTACTCATTGAGTGGCAGAAGGGGGGGAAGCAGGTGCCAGAAAATAAAAAAAAAAAAAAAAAAAAAATAATGCATGCACATATCTATATGTGTAAACAAAGGAGGTAATGTATCACTGCAGTCAAACCACAAAAGGTTGTTGGTAGAAGGTTCAGGAGATCGACACCGTTCTCGAAAAGCTTTTGCTGTGTCACAGAAATACCATGAGCCCCTTATGAACACGGTAACAAAAAAGTTGCCTAAGTCAATAAAAAGACTGATGCTCAGATATTCAAGATACTGCAACACATACTGTCATAATGGGAACTTCCATTCTTCAAAAATTCAGTTAACCTTCCCTTCTTAAGTAATGGACATTTAAAATTACATTTAATCAAAAGGTACAGGTAAATAAGGTACCTTGTTTTACACACCAGTGTAACTGTGCAAGTATGTCAGGAAGAAGGATCTCATGCAAAGCTTCATAGAACTGTGTGAACACGTCACAGATAGCATAAAGGGCGTGGTTGCACGTCGTGGTCATCCACTCTGATTTCTGTGACAGAAAATGAAAAGTCTTTTGTTTTATGGGGATTCTTCCATGATGACAACACTTTGTTTATACATGGCTGGTCAACAAGAGACAGCTCTGAGGAGAGGAGAACTCTGAACTAAAGCCTCATGACCACAGATGTCTAGTCAGAAGCACTTAGTTGGCCACATGAACACTGGTCAGAAAACTGCATATGTTCACAACAGAGGGAGAACATTCTCCCTGAAAATAATCAGATGGACACCCACACAGGTCACTGGACACTGTGGCAAGTTTCATTCATGCCACAGAATTTGAAGGAATATAGAATGTGTTTAGTTAAGTCTGGGGCAGTATGGGGTGGCAATATCTGGTGTCAGTAGAAACTGCTGACTCAGATGTGCAAGTTCTTAAAAAGACTAACTCTAGGGAATGTTTGCTTTTTAGGGTTTTTTTTTTTTTTGTTTTACCTCTGTTTGTTGCTCAGGGAGTTTCATATTATCAAAAATCCGAAACACAATTCTAAACAGGTCTTGCCACCAGTGCTTTTCAAAAGTATGGCCGTAACTCTTCATGATTTCAAACATCACTGTTAAGCCTCTATAAACAAACCCAAACAAGCATAGGAACAGATGTTAAAATATGTTCCTGTGATATCTTTACTGAATTAATTAAAATAAAAGAAAAAAGGAAAACAATAAAAGCTTAATTACCTTGTACGAACATCTAACTTGCAACGATTGATGATACAAGAAAGTTCAAACAAAATAGGAAACCATCCTCTGACCCATACTCTGTCCCCAGGAGCCACATTCATGTCATCACTTGTGTATTCTCTTAATACCTTGAAGATCAGTAGGAAAAAGAGGTTTAAAGAAAAAATTATCTCAGAAATCATTGTATGTGACAAATTTAGATATTACCAGTGGTACAGACAAACTTGGAAAGTCGGCTTAGTTCCTATAACACTCCAATTCTGTGAAATATAAGTATAGCTCCGAGATGTAACTATTTGCAAAAATACTAGAAAATAATCTATGGAAATAAATACTTCAATCTGTTTTTACTTCAGTCCAGGTAAAGGCCTTAGAAGTTGCTGAGGTTTGGACTTCGTAGGAAGCAACTTTAACAGTGACAGACAACTGTTACATCAATACACATAACAAGGAAATCTAAAATTGGCAGAAACCAGTTCTACAAGTCTCTGGTACATTGAAGGTACACGAGGGATGCAACTGCAGTGTAACGCCGGGCACTCCTCAGCCAGTGATTATTGCATTCAGTATTCACACAACAGACTGATGGAGAAGAATACACATTTGTAACCAACTGAACTAGACATAACTAGGGCGACAGAACTGGAAGCACTGCTTTCCAAGTCATCTTAACACCACAAAAACAAAGAAACAAAGACTACTTAATTCCGTTATTTCCCATTTGGACTTTCAAGACTTAACATTACTTAACTAGCTCTAGTTTACTGCTCACATAATACCAAAATTTCTCCTAATCCTAATCATTAATCCTAATGATTAGGATTAATCATTCAATTAAAAGAGCTTTTTAATTAACAGAGCTGTCATACTCAAACTTCAATTGCAAGTGTTTGAACACAAACACTTACAATTGAAGTTTGAGTATGAAAGCTCTTTCTTAGTAGATTAATCTCCATTTAACAGCAGAAGAGTATGAAAATGCAGCAGGGGTAAAAATTCAAATATACCTGTGGTCTTTCCGAGACGTATTTTGCACAATAGCGAATAAGCCTGATGGCTTCCATGCTGGTGTCTGGGAAGGCAACATTACAGGCAAACTCAGAGAGGCATTTTACTGCATCCTGAAATGAGTCAATTGCTGCTGGAAAATGCTGCTGAAAAATATTTGCTGTGAAGAACAAACAAATACATTTTTTAAATTTAGTGATATTAAAATCCATAGATAAACTGCATCAATCTAGGCATGTCACCCATGGCATACTGCTATGGAACAGACAAACACAAAAGGACCAGATCTTCTACATTAGAAATGGTTTTTTGCCCTCTCTTGCATCCTTCCCTGTCCCACCTCACCAACCACACTGCCAAGTTCTACAGCAGAATATCTGTATGTAGTTTGTCCTGTCCACAGCATTCAGGAGACTTAAAGGGTGTGCTGCAGCTGCAGAGTTTAAACAGTCTGGCTGCAAGGTTGTGTGTGTGTTTACTTGCCTGGAAATACAAAAGCCTTATTCTGATGAGCCTTTAGAAGCAGACTCACAGCAGCCAGGCTAATTTGGGTGCATGCTCTGTCAAGCATTACTTACTAACTATGTGTGCTGTAGTCTGAAAGGCCAGCTCTACGATATTCCCATCATGGTCTGATGCTGCTTGATGAAAGACAGCAAAGATATTTTTCCAGCCTGAACGAATGTTACCAGCTTGGGAGTTCACCATCTGAGCAATGCAGCGGATCACCATGTCTCGAATAGTCGGAGATCTTAAAAAAAAAAAAAGAGAAAGGAAAGCAAGACTACTTTACACTGGCACAAAGTAACTCCCCACTTCCCTGTAGGTAACCATGACCCATACCAAGTGACATCCTTAAGTGGGACTAAAGCTAAAGCAGAAATTGCTGTGCCTCACACCTGTTTTTCTTCATAATATGCTCAAAAGGCCTTAGGAAGTCTTTCTGGAAGCGGAAGTTGGCTAACTCTCCTTTCTCAAGAAATTTCATTGACAGCTGCCTTAATGAGTCTACAGCAAAGATGGCAACATCTTCGTTAGGGTTACACCCAACCTAGAAGAAAAGCATATTTTCAAACATTTATCAGTTAATGTGTAATTTATATGACAAATTCCATCTCAAGTTCCATCTCAGCCCACTAAACACTGCTAGCACATTCTAGTGTTCTGATACTTGGGAAAGAAGGGGTTCTTGCTGAAGGGGGCTTTCTGTCATTTCATCCATCTAAACAGACCCATGGATTTTGAATGCATCAAGCAGAAATGTAATAGCCAGCTAGATGCTAAAATTAAAATACAGTACAATACAATAAAATAAATGGAATCTTAGGTTAAAAAAATCCCACCCTAACATGATTCAATTTCCTAAGCAAAACAACTGTTGTTCAAGAATCACCTGTGTACATTTTAGAGGAAAACTAACTTGGCATTTTATCCAAGGAAAAGACAAAGAAAAATTACAAAAATACCAAATTATATAATGAAGATTATATAAGTAAAGGTCATTCCTATAAACATTTCTGTTTGTACACTTTAGATTTTTAAGTAGGTGCTTCTTTTAGGTTCCTTGAATGGAATTTTTTTCAATATCAGAGTTTAAGCCACTAAAAACACACAAGGGAAAAGTTGATTAAAGAAGTCCCACTATTTATGCACCTTCTGTAACTTGATTTTAAAAAGTACCTTATTGAAGTGATCCCCAATCACGTGCCAAATCCTTGACCACTGCAGCCTGATGCGGTTCATGTTGTAGTAGGAGATCTCCACGATCTTCTGCAGGCTGAACATGCGCGGGTGGTGCGGGGACGCCAGCTCGTCCATGGACACAGCACACAGCCACCGCACAAAGTCAACTGCATGGGAGAAGGCTGCTGTGAGCCAGGCTGCTCCTGTGCCAGGGGCCCTGGAACCCAGCATACGTACCTATGGCATTCCCGTCCAGCCTCGTGGAGCCCGTGAATATCCTACAACAAACACAGGAGTTGGAATTCCAGCTGTGCATCCACAAGAACCGATTACAGCTCAGTGCTGCAGCAAAAGGTCAGCACATCTAGAGGTACTTCACAGTTCTCCATGCCATGAACTCTGCACCCCTTGTATTCTTGCTCCTTGGCAGCAGTACATGCATCTTTCCTTAGTCTAAGCATCCTCTTCCCTGCACCAAATCACAGTCTACCATGCTCCTGCCCCACTGCAGGAACAGGCACAGGCTCACAAGTTTACCCAGGCCAAGTTATGCTGGAACACTCAATTGGGTGACAGCACATTAAATTTCAGGGGGACAATAGACAGAAAGCTTTGCTACAAGACTTTACTGGTTATCAGCCACCTTTGATCTTTATATCCTCTGAGAATATGGTCGGCTGTGGCTGTCAAAAGAGACAGGGGAAAGACTATGGATGCACTGCTGTCCCTTCTTCCCCTTCAGCTGTTCAATCTTGAGAGGAGTTCAGACTGCTGATAGTGGCCCCTATAGAACACTGATAAAGCGAAGAACATTCCCAAATTACCTGGACTTTGATGTGGTAACAGGGCGTTTATAGTTAGGATAAACACTGCAAGCCTGAATATACGATTGTGCAGGCTTGCACCATTGCATCAGTAGTTACTAAGAACTCCCATTCCAACACATAGTTTAGGATAGAAGCACATCTTTAGACTATTTCAGAAGGGCAGATGACAAAGACGACGATTTGGGTAAGAGTGCAGAGGTTACATTCTCAGTACCTGTCCACTGCTACCACCACACTCTGTGAGCTGGTCTCCCCGACAGACTCCTGGATGCTCGCCATGTGCCGTTTGTCAGCCCCACTCCCAACGAGGTTCCCTGCCACAAATTCATTAAAAACAGTATTTGCCATCAGGAAACAATGACTTTATATTAAGTCCAACAGCAAACAAGTAAACAAAGAGAACTGACTACTGCTTCTAGCTACATGCAATTTATGTGGAGCAGATAATGCCTGTGCTAGATCTATGCCAGATTATTATATAGCTAAACATCATATTTATTAGGTTAAGATGATACAATATTGTTAATTAAATTTGGAACAGCAAAAATACCATTTTAAAACATGAATTCTAAGTTAGCTACAAATAGTTAATGCTGAACACAGTTCTGTATTCATTGTAATCATCATTACAGCATTCACTCCAAAGTTTTTTAAAATGAAATTGTTTCCTTAGTGGTTTTGCAAAGATAAAGGCAACTTGCCTTGTCCCTCTAATTTTAGACAAAAATCTAAGATTTGTTTCTTGTACACACTGCAGAAACAACAGGAACTGGAACAGCAAGCCCAACATGTAAAGATAAGAAATTCATTTGGAAAACCAATTGTCAGCTATTGAAACATCTATTAATTCCTAAAAATAAACAGCTTTTTTTTCTATTCATTAATGTTTTAACAAAAGCATGACTTCGTACAGCAAAACAGTTTTGACAACAACATATTCCAACAAATAAATGTGGAGTAGTTATTAAATAGCTTAACCAATTCTAAAATTACAACAGATTTGGTAATTATAAACACATATTGGAATACAGTTTCATTAATTCAACACAGCTTCCCCTGGAAGCAAGTAAGTATATTTGAGTATATTATAACATTGAGGACTCTTTAACATCCTTACTCCACTTGAATGTGCACCTTTGTGAAGTTCAGGATTAATAATCTTACCTAATCCCAGGCTCATAAACTCTTCTGCAGAGGCATAGCCCTTAATGCTGCCTTCCCTCTCACGCCCAGAACCAGACAAATACCGAGTTTTCACGCCAGTTCCTATGAGCTGTGCCAGTTCCAGCTGGCTAATACATTTCAAGATCTAAAACCAAAAGAAATTTAACACTGTGTTTCTGCACACTACCATATTTTTATTCTTAACATATATTTGTATTTAATATTTATGACCTTCCCAGGTTCTCCAACCATTCAAACAACTTTGGCCATTATAACAGCTTTGATGGAGCTAAAACATTACTAATAAAACTGAAAATTAAGTTGACTGCATTCAGTATTATCAGCCACCATGAATCATTCCAATATAAGAACAAAATAAACAGTGCTCCAAAATCTAACCTGGATCTCTAACTACTGACGGATACCTTTTCATTGCTTTTTATACCATCAACTTTCAACACTATAAAGATCAGACTGGAGCTGATCTTGTAGAGACTTCATTGCCCTAGAGAGATGAAGACTGAAACATTGCAGCTCTCACCACTTGAGTAACAACATTCCAACCTAGACAGTTTAAATGCCAATGCTGTGCTTGCCTCCTCCTTCCTCCCCACAGCCACATCCCTTGGCTGGCACAAGCACCCAGGAGAGTGTGCAGTGAGCCAGGTCTTAGCTATCTGTCAGCTCTAGCACATTTTGGCTCATATCATGTAGTCCAAGACTCGAGCCAGAGAACATAATGCAGCAGAAATGCTCCTTTTAGCAACAGCACAGGCTTTAGGAAAATGCATATAATCCTGATAGCTCATATTTATCAATCATCCACCAAAGTATTTTAGCCCCAGTTTTTCATGTGCTTATGGTGTAAATGTTGTCAAACATTGCACAGATAGGTCTGGACCTGTGAGCTAGAATACTTTTGTTTCCATGAATAAGCATACAATAGTTTATATGAGGAATTTTCTCAAGCCAAATGAAAATTTTTAAATTATTCAAATCCTATATCAAATGCAGCCACAAAAACTACAATATTGTCACACAGTTTCCACAGGGTCTTCAAAGAAAAAAAAAATGCAGTGCATTATTTTTATCTACACATTAGAAAAAAAAAAAACTTTATATAATGCACTTCCTTCACATTTTTGAGCAAGTTCAGGGAGCTGATAGTAGAAGAAAAAAAACACATTCACTATTTAATAAGGATTTACCTCATGCCAAGAATTGCCAAGATAGTTGCCATCTGTGTGAGCAACTGTAATGAGTGTCTTAATAGTATCGATGTTCTTCTGTTTCATTTCTGTAATGCTGGAACTGGCAGTCAACAAGGAAAAACGAGCAAGGGCCTGTACATAAGCGTCTCGTTCAAGCTACAGGACAGAGAAACAAGCATGAAAATCAAGTCCCCAAAGAACCACAGAAAGCAATTTGCCTACAAATTTTCCTTCTACGGATAGCTGGCACTGTTAGAGCACTTTCCAGCTAAATCAGAGTAGGGTGCCAGCAAATGCTCTTAACAGAAGATTCAACAAGAAAAGCAGAGTTGAAGAAATGCTTGATTACATCAAGAAAGCAGATGAGACATTTCATCTTCTATGTATAAGCTGTTTGTAAATCTTCACCTGTCTCCCAGAGCCCACATGGCCTCAGCAAGTCCCAGGCTAAGTGTGGCACCAACCTGCATTCCAAAGATACAGGCTATCCTAATGGCACAACGTATTCCTTCCAAACACAGGGATGCAACTTCTGGGTCATCACAGTTCTGCAAGCCAACACTGTAAGCTGCCAGCAGTGGAGTCCACACAAGCTAAACAGAGGAAGAAACAAAATTCAGAGGCCGCTTACAGCTTTAGCTGAAAACACTGGTTACTGAAGCCAAATATATCCAAAGAGTCCCTCTGTTTCATTAGCGAACTCTTCAGAGTAATTTTCCACTTTTCTTCCCATGCTTTAAACTCTTCATAACAAAGACACAGTGAGAACCTGACACTCACTTTGAACATGGGTCTGACATGATCCAGGTGAGTGGCACTAGTGAAAGGTGCCTTTGCATGGCTCACTGCCTCCATAAGAGCTTTGGCTGTCTTTGCCATTTGCTCCATCTCCAAGTTGTACAACAACCTCCGCTGCTTCTCATTAGCTACACCTAAGGGGAACAGCACACACAGACATTGCTTGCTTTTCTTACAAGAGCATATTCCTTCTCTTCACACTGAGCATCACAAAATGTTAAATAAAGGTATTGCAAGTAAAATCTAAAGACAGAAATCTTACAAAATCTTGGAAGTCAGAAGGCTGCAAGCAAGGAAGTCCAGCACTAAAAACCACACCCAAACTTAAGACTTTATTCTGTACAAAATAACCAATTCAGCCCTTGAGTATATAACACATGCTATTACTTAATTGCTCCAAGTCAGAGGTGTATACTCTATTAAGTCATTCTGCCTGTAAAAGTGGATGGAAAATCCTGTGTTTTCTTAGGCTCACATCCCCAAAACAAAAGGCCTCACCACCATGATAAATAAATTAATAACTTATTGCTTCTTTATCCTTATACTACAGGGTGCAACTTCAATTTTCAAGAAAATTAATTTTGTTCCTGTTTTGATTGACAAAACTTGCAAACAGCATAAAAGCACTGAGAAAACCACTATGCTGAAGATTCTGAATTCACTAATTTGAATTAAATTAGTATAAGCTATTCTGAGTAAAAGTAGGGTACAGCTGGGGATAGTGGTTTCTACTGCATGCTACACAAAGAAGCCCTTATTTGGTCTGGATAAGGAGAGGTGTCTGTAGATTATGACAAAATCTCTAATCTCTCTGGTTTTCAAACACTATCACAAGGACTGTGACACCTCCCAGACACTGAATTATGGAGAAAGACAAAAAAACAGCCCAAATCAAGCCCTCACTCATTGTCTAGCACACAAAAGCAACTTAATTGCAAATTAAGTTCCCCCTCGAATTATTCCTCACACTTGTGTTTCAAAACCCCTAGAAATCTGGTTTCTAGTGCTGCTCTGCAGTGGTGTCAGAGGCACCTACACAGCTGCTCCCACCACAGAAGGCAGTGTTAAATTGTGACTGAGCCAGTTTCGTTCCATATACCTCTACCAACCATTTCAAATGTACTTTATGTATTGCCCCAAGGTATTTTCACAAGGACTCTGCACGCCACTGTGCCATCCCTTAGTTCCTGCTACAGTTCAAGAGCACTGTGGTCTTCCCAGTTTCTAGTTCCTTCTTACTTGGTTTACTACACTTGGTTGTAATTGCATATTCTTTTGTCTCTTTCATCGCAATTTTCTTTCCTTCTATTTCTTCATAGATTGTGGATAAATACTCTTCTGGCAGGTCTTTACTGTCATTGATTCCTCGATTCATTTTAATGTACTGCTCCTTTGTCATTTTATTTTTTACCTGTAAGAAGGAATAAGTTGGATATCAGATTTTGAATGCAAGATCCAGGGATGTTTGGACCTCTGTAAGTTTGGATTTTTAAAATTTCTACCTGTGGACTGTGCAAGTCTGTAGTCAGCATTATAATGGAGTATGCCAAAACATAGGCAGTGTCTGCACTAGCAAATAGTGTTTGCCTGAGGGAGGAAAAAACAAAACAGGTTTATGGACTCTCAATTCCCCCTCAATCCATTAGCTCTAGTTCCATATGCAAGAAAAATACCCAGAAGTGCTATGGATTCAACCAAAGAGCCAACAAAGACTGAACCATCAGAAACGCACCAAACCGTGAGCAGTTTAAAACACAAACAAAAAGGAAGGGGGCGGGGGGGAAGTGCATCATCTTTGCAATATTGAAAACTAGACTGAGATTTTCAAGTACAGTCCCTACCGATTACCCAAAGAACAATAATGTATAATCTTAAAAAAGTTAAATGACAGCTTATTTTTTACCCAGAGTTTCATAAAGATAGATACAAAACCAACCCACTGATACACCAACTGGACTATGAAAGGGAACTAATTAAGCCTGACTAAACTTCAGTGTTTCTTGCACTAGGAACAATAGCAATTTTGCCTATTTGGTATCAAACAACATATACACATTTTGTTCCACATCTAACAGGCAAGAAAAAGCACTGTAACATGCTATTAGTTGCCATGAATTTTTTTTTTAATCCTAGCCATTTCTATTGCTTAATACAGTTTTTATACTTGACTGATCTACATTTGTCTAAAATTGTCTCTGTATTAGCTGTTGGATTTTAACATACTTAGGGCTTCCTTTTTCCAGTAATTCCTTTTAGCAAGTACTTGGGATTTAAGGAAATGTCAGCATCGGTATCCTTCCCCTCCAATATCAGCAGCAAGATCCCCTCCTCACACAAGCCCGCAACAGTTCCTGGTATGAGCTGAATCAATCCCCTGCCCCTAAGGGCCACACAACAGTACAGCCAGGGAATGTTCCTTGGGCACTGATCTGATAGAAAGGGTTTCAATTACCGTTGGTTGCATTCAATATATCTAGCAGCAAACTTCTCCATTAATCTATCAATCTTCTGGGCTTCACCTGGCAGACGAAAACCTTCCAGAAATATACGCAGAGCAGAGACAAAGTCTTTTCCACAGAAATCAAGTTGGTCTACGTAGGCATACATCACTTCCTTGTTAAACTTGCTGCTTTCCCCAAGAAATTCCCCTACTTGAGTCTAAAAAACACAAGAGACACTTATTACTGTGCAATCCAAGTGCCAGCTCTGCAAGAGGGTTTCTATGCCAAGAGTTGCACAGCTGTCAGCCCTGTAAAGCTGACACACCGTGTGGGCAGAGCAGCCGAGGGAGGGACAGGGGTCACAGATATACCACACAGTCTGCATCTTCCTGCCTCCCTCACTGCCAAAGGCAAGATCTGCACGACTGTAGAGCCACAGAAGGCTGAACTGCGCCCAGCTGCACACGCAGCAGAGAATGCTTGGCCACTGCAGCACATGATCCTCCCTTGCTGGCAAGGGACTGCCAGCAACTGACACTGCTCAGTCTCCCTGCAGCCTCCAGGGACAAAATGCACATTCCATTGATGGGGAACCCTCAGCAGCTCACCAGAACACAGGACTTTACTGAGAAGCCTAGGACAGCAAGCAAGTAGCAGGTAGCTGCAGCATTAGGTATGCCCACAAGGAGTCTTGCACGTTCATTTCTCTAAGACATGAACTCCAGAGCAGGGGCACACAGATACCAGGGACAGGGGCAAAGGTACAGGGGCAAGGGTATTAATTGTGCTGCACATAATCTTACAGAGCACAGGCGTTCCTCTTGATGCAAGAATTGTGCCAGGTCCTCTGTTGTAGTGCCAAGCATTCCCTGCTCCTGTAGATATTGTATTCCTCTCTTTGGCTTTTTATTAAACCTATGCAGACAAAAACATGGAAAAATTGACAAACAATTAAAAATATCACAGCCTATACAATTTGAGTTTTACAGAGTCCACATAAATCAAAGAGTCTGTGCTGTAGATCCAAGTCTTTTCTTTCTAGTTAGAAAAAAAGTAAAAGAATGTGCAACAAATCTATTACCTGTATTACACCACAGGCTCCACCTCATAAGGTACACTGAGTTGCTAATAATCTTAGAAGCTATTGCTGAAAAACTCCAAAACTCACCTTTTTGAACATGAAAAATGTGAAGCTTTACATGAAATGTTTAAAATGTTGTTTTTCAAGACCTTTTTCTAGTATTTACAACATGTAGACCTTCAAATTAATGAAGAAGAAGTAAAGCATAGCTGCACAATGATTTAATTCCTTGAACTCTATTTCAATAAAGGACAACAAATCATGTAAGAGCTCCAAGACAACTGTGTCCCTCAAACCAATTTCTCTCTACATGTACAGCCTCTTGTGGAGCTGAGCCAGCAAAAAGGAAAGCTGTGAAAACCCCTTCCACTCCACCCAGGATTTGATGAAATTTCTCTTAACTATAACAGCCTCCAGCATTGGTTTTTCACAACAGTAGGCAATAGTCTTCAGCATTAATATTAATTTGTAAGTGTCCCTACAGGTGTGACTGTGAGACCATAAGCAACAACATATTTTATTTAAAGTGAACTTTAGTTTTCCTGTCATACTAGGCTTACAGTTCTATCCCATGCTCAATTATTTCCTTTTGTTGCTTGATGACTTCAAATTGCTCTGGATCATCTGGGACAGCAGTCTGGGTACCAACACTTCCCACTCCTGACGATACAGTGGAGTCCAAGGAACTGACACTGCTCCGTCTCCCTCCAGTGTCCAGGCATTTACCTTCAGCCATTTCCTGTTCAGATGGTTTATATGAACCTATTTACAAACAAGGTGAGATTTAACTTACCCTTGTTCAGTCAAGAGCTTTTAGTTGCAGAACTTTTAATCAGAAATCTGTGAGTTAATAGTCTTATTTTACCATGTATACTTTTTGGCAGTCTACACTACACTACATGAAGATGCTGTATTGATGCAATTCTAAAATAATCCAACAAAAGGCAGAAAAGCAGCAGCATCTATGGAGAAATTCCAGTACTTCAACTTAGTAACTCCAAGACTGGTCCCATGTCTTGTTCTACATCAGCCTTTATAGCAGACAAGGGCCTGGCTAAAGCTCATCAACAAAACCTGGTTATTCAAAACAGACACTTGGAGAGTCAGTCACTACACCAGCACTAACAGCTGCTTGCAAAATACCTCACTTGTGTAAACAAATTGTTAAGGTACAAACCTGGCACCCACACTTCTGAATAGCTTCTAAACAGTGAACAAACACAAGAATGAACTGATTAAATAAATCAGTCTCTCCATACAGAAACAATCTTACCCAAGCTAGTCTGATGATTGGGGTTCACGTAAAGGTCTTTGCTCCATTCTACCATACATTTTAAAATAGAAACCAAACATTCAAGTCCTTTTTTTCTCAGGCTTAGTTCCTAAAACATGAAGAAGAAGAATAAAATAAAAAAAAGAAAAATCAAACCAACAAACGCTTCAGCACAGTCTCTACAACAGTTTCCCTCTAAAGACTGGAAAAGTATAATCTTAAAAATAAAATGCTTATGGTGGAGATATGGCATAAAGTCTGTGCAAAGCAAACCCCACAGACAGTACCACTGGTTATGCACTTCAGAAAGGAAGTAATTTAACTGAGGCAGAGGAAGGCTCATTTGGTCCTCTCTCCCTTGCCAGTCAAACTAAAGAGACAAGAACCAGCCTGGTCTCACAATGCAAACAAGCAGCAAAATCACCAAGTAATTAATGGCACTGCTTCAGTGTCCAATTGCAAATTATCAAACTAATAAAACATAAGTAACATCAGTAGGTTACAGACAACAGGAACCTCTGGAAGTATCTGTAACGATGGAAAGATAGCACTGTTTATGAAACAATAGTACCTTATCTTCAAAGCTGTTTCCCTTACCTGTAAAGGTGTCATTCCCAATTCATGCCCACTTCGTCCCTGTGCGATTTTGGATAAATCATTTACAAGACGTTCAAATATATTAGCAGCGTTTAAATCACAATCATAGTTAACATAAATATCCACTACACACTGGGCATCTGGAAAATAAAAGGAAATGAAAGTATTAGGATTCTGTGCAATAGAAATTTTAAAAGGAATCAGGCAGCTGGAGCAGGCACTGCAGATGAATCCAGACGTTTAACTCAAGCACTCTACGACCAAATTCAAATTTTCACACTTAAACATTATATGTGCCATTTCTTTTCAAAATAATTTTCATCTGCTGCCAGAAGAAGTGATTCTTTCACACAGTAGAAATACCTGCACAAATTCTAGTTAAAGTCTGAATCACCATCCATTTGTGTTCAAAGGAACTTGAAGAAGTCTCTAGAATATTCAGGAAGATCTCTTTGAAGAACACCTGCAAAATAAATAAGATTAAGGACTTGATGATCTGAAACTTATTTGAATCACATCAAATGTACACATTCAGTTCTGTTCATAATTTTTCTTGAAGAGTAATATTTCATGCATATTAGAATTTGGATACAGTAGTAATATATTAGTTTAGCAAGCAAACCAAACTAAGACATTAAAATGGAAGCTCCAGCTGTCTTTTTACCTTGATAACACGATTTTGAGAACTAGAGCGTATGCAATTTATAGATTAAAAGTCTCTTACCTCAATCTGCATTTTTAAATGGGTCTTAAAATTTGAAAGCAGTGTGAGGAAGATGGCAAGAGAGAGTTCAAACACATCAGGAACAAAAGAGACTCCATTTTTAGATAATGCTACACAAAGATATTGCTTGATTGCATTGATGAACATTTCATGTGTCCTGAAAACCAGACCAGCATTCTGCAGCACTGAGAGAAGCAGCTGGAGAGACACAACCTTGGAACGCAATTCATGGGATCTAGAAAAAAAATTCAACATTAAATGGATTTCTATATTTTTTTAGTATATACTTGCATTCGACATTAGCACTGTAGCAGTTGTCTACACCAGGAAGAAATTACTGCTATTTTGATGCATTTAAATGCAAGGGGCAAGAGGGGTGGAAATCAGCCAAGTGAATTTTGAACTTTTACCATCCAAATTTGAAATTTTTTCAGTAATATTAACACCTTAGACTAGCCTAATAAATGTAACTCAGTGCTTCTTAAGCACTTCCCCATTCTCCCACCAAAAGTTTCACAAATACTATAGTCGAGGCCACTCCAACTGGTAAGATTAATAAGCCTATTATACAAAACCCAAAAATCTCAAGTATGGAATTTTTAATAATTTGAAGCTATTTTCAGTCCTAGATTCATCAAGTTAACTAAACCAGGGGCCTGACAAGTGGATTTTGAACACCTGCTTAACTATACAGCAGCAACTTAACTGTCCCCAAAAGCTACCAGGAGAGGACAGAACAATAAAGCCAGCCACATTACTTGGGATCTGGTGGTCCTTCCCCCAGCGGCTTCATGGAGAGCTTGCACAATGACCTGAACACCAGGAAGGCATCCTTTTGTAGAACATGGGAAAATCTGGCAGCAGCTTGATGTCCAGATACATCCGATTCCTTGAGAGTAAGAAACACAACACAGACCCTCAGTGAGACAAAGCAACAGAGCAATTAGGAGATTCCACAGCTCCTCTGAGAATCAGCTACAGTTCAAACTAAACCTAAACAGGATTACAAGGGATCTGGATTTTTTTACACATGTTGACTCACCCTTTATCTCTGTCCCCACTCTGTATTAAAATACAACTAATATAACCAATTTTAGGACAGGTATGTTCAATATATGCTTAAATTGCAGCTGCTGCTTCCTTTTTGAACCTGAGCAGGACACATACATTAGAGTTTCTGCCCCTTTCTTCTGCCAAATCCCACCTTATTAGTTGTCACAATAAAAACATTTCTTCTTTTGTAGATGTATATTGGCATCCAGTGCAGTTATTTACCAGATTATCAGTGGAGGAAACAGACTGCCCATCATCTGGAACACCGTTTGTTTGTACATTCTCATTGCTAGAGCCAGAAAGAAGAGTATCTGCAGCCTCTAATACAGGCAGAGCCTTGACAGGTTCTGTTACCTGCTTTTCTTCAACCACTAAAGGGGAAAACGGAAAGATGATTAAAATCATGCAAGTTTTCTACCCCATGACTTTGTGAAGCTCTGCCACGGAGTGGCACAGAAATAGCACTCGTAAAGTAGAAAGTTTCTCAGCTATCAGCAAAAGAATATGGTGATACAGTCAAAACCTCTTCTTGCTGCCTTAGTACGTGTTCTTGTCAAGATACTTAGTAACAAAAATTACTTCCATGCTTCTATAATCAATACGTACACAACTATTTTACTTTAGAAGACTTTACTACCTTTCACAGCTGACTCCACCACATCTTCCAAGATGCCTTGAACCATTTCCTTTCCTCCATCAATTGTTTCCTCTAATGAAACACAGAGATAATTTTTAATTTAATATTTTTTTTTCAGGAAGATTAAAAGACATGACAAAGGCAGAAGCATAAAAATTTATACGTTTTCTTCAGCATCTCTCATTGAAAGTAATTTGTGAGAAGTCATTCAAAAATACTCATTGATGTTATTTATGTTTTTGAATCAAAGCACCGATACTTTTAATGCAGTTATTTTGTCATTTTTATTTATCAACTCTTACAAACACTCCTAATTGGGATGCAGTATGTGCTGATGATACAGTCTTCATAATATGCACCATTTTTACCACAGGACTTCAATTACCTGAGACCGGTTCTGTCACATCCCACATACCATGACAACTCCCTTCCTTTCCTTCCTCTTTATCAACCTGTTCAAGTCAAATTCCATTACAATCCTCTATAGTTTAAGTACACATGGTTTAACCTGAATTCTAGGGAGAACAGGAACCTTTCTGCAGCAGTCACAGTGTAGACACAAGCCGAGGATGGCAGCACACTCTGAAAGCCTACTGAGGAGAGCCAATGGAGCCAGTCAGCCCATCACTGCTCCTCCAACAGCACTTTTCAACAGGCTGGCTGTGAGTGAAAGCAACAGACCCCGCGTTGTGCTCACCTGCTGCCCGCAGGGCAGGGGCCCGCTGCAGTTCCCCGCAGCTGGGCTCTCCAGGGCCGGGCTCCCCAGGACACGGCTCTCCAGGGCCGGGCTCCCCGTTGGCCAGCACGCTGCTGGCAGTACCAGCTCTGTCTCCCCAGGAGCTGTGCTGCCGCTGCCCCGGCCGTGGGGACCGCGACCCCGCCACCGCGGGGGACTGCGGCTTCTGCGCCCGCTCTGCTTCTCTGGACTCCTGCAGCTTGGAAAACACATGGAAAGATTAATTGAAGTACAAAATACACAGAGGGAAATCCTGTCCGTGACGACTGATGTTCCTCTGTGAACTCACCTCTTAGCAAGAATCAGTGAAACTACAATCACTTGCCCAATGAGATTAAAAAGATACGCTTCAAGTTTATTTGAAAAGCATCATTTGTTTACCCAATGCCATTTGACAGAAGCTATGGTGTGAAACCTTGTTATCAGTAGTGCATGTCATCTTTCATTTTCAATTCAGTCAGTAGCCTCACTGTACAATTTGACAGGTTTTCTTACATGACATATCAACAGATATGCAACTACAATAACAGATTCATTAAAAACAATAATAATTAAAAAGTTTTCAGTCATTTGCAAGTCTAAACATTTGAGATGAGAAAAAGTAATAGCTACTTACAGCTTGATTTTCCATCCGTGTAAAAATTACATTTAACATCTGTGTAAGGGTAGCTTTGGCAGTTGTCTGGTTAATAAGATTTTTACTGGCCAGATAGATGTTGTAGCAGGTTCTAACAGTTTGAAGAATTGTTCCTTCATGAATTTCAATATATGGAGATGTTACTGCAGTGAGAAGAGCCTAGAAAAGTCCATAACATGGTACAAATGAAGCCTAAGTAAGTAAGCAGCAACGCTCCTCATGCATGTCTTCCAGAATAATCACTGGGTTTGCTACAAAACACAGATATCTTTTTTTAAGGTTTTACAAGCAACAACATTTCAAGTCAAAGAAAGTTCAAAAGGACTTCCACATCTCTGCTCTTCCCTGAGCTGTTCTTAGAACATCTTATCAAAACTAAGGAAGATACTCCACCTCCAAAAAATTTACTATATTCCATAGCTTCATTTCCACACAAGAGCCAACTGGCCTACACTAATGTCAAACTGGACTACTAGAAGGTTCACTAACTTCTAACTTCCAACCTCAGCTACAGTAGTCCAAGAATATTTCAGAGCCAGAACACACACCACCGACAGACATTACCATGCCTTGTTGAGAACATACACTGGCAGCTGTCTGGAAAAACGGCCAGGGGAGCAGACAGGCTTGAACAGTATTCCATGGCACTACATCCCAATTCCAGGGCCTGCTATCAGGGCTGAAAGCAATTCCCTGGCCTGATGGAGGTGGGCACAGCGAGCCGCTAAGTGGAGCACCAAACTCTCTGAAAGATAGTTTATCTCAGAAAGGACAAACATTTTTAAAAGACTCCTTTACATTCTGCTTTCCCAACAGGAAGTACATTTTCCTCACCAGTTCTGCCCTGGTGACAGCCTCCCTGAATGCAGTGACACATGGGACAATGTAAGAAAAGGAGCAAATGGGCCCTCAGTAATATTTCGCTTTTATTTTTTTTTCAGTTACAAAATGAGAGAGAGAAGGCAAATTAATGTTGCACTAAAATAAATTTGCATAAAATACCTTAATTATCTGCAGCTGTACTCCTTCATCTGTTTGAGGACCCTGAAAGCAATTGCAAATGGTTTCCACTATTCGGTCAATCAGTCTTTTCCCAGGAGCTCCGCTGTCTGGAGCATTGCCAGTGATATGCCCATATGCAATCAGTTTCTAGGTAGAAAGAATGCAGCTTAGATGACCATATACTGTTAAGAAAAACACAGTTCAGCACAGCATAAAAAGGTGTGCCTTGATAGCATACCTCACTTAATCAGTTTTAATGTGAAAATTTAACACCATCTATAGTCTGGCCAGCAAATAGTTTGACTGCTCACGCATGTGGATGAAAGAGATTTTAGTATGACACAAAAGCTTTTTCAACTCAGGCCATTTCTTCACACCATAACCAAAGAAAAAAAATTTAACACCAGTCTTTTCCAGAGTGTGACTTCCTCTGTCACATCAGCACCAAAGAAACCCCATGGTAACACTCCTTGTGGAGCACGACAGACGAAGCACCTTTACTGCCTGGTGTAAGGAACCCCCAGCCCCAGCAAAGGGGCTACAGCAGGGCAACCACACTCCTCCCTGTGCCCAGTGTGACCCCAGGCAGGGGCTGCTGTGACACTAGGGCTGCTGTCACCCCGGGCAGGGGCACTCCTTGCTGCGGGAGCTGCATGCCAGATCTGGTCACTGCAGCTTTCTCCATCTCACTCTGACCAAGCTTACCCACAACACTTACCTGTAAACAATCCAGGGAAGTACTGACGATGCGTGGAGACTTTGACTGGCAGGCCAGCTCAAATGGAAGGAAATATTTATCTGCTTCAATGAAATTTGCTTTTGGTGGAGCAGCAGTGCCTTCTCTAGGTCAGACACAAAGAATTGTTAAGTTTTCTAAGCATGTATATCACAGCAAACTACATTTTCTCTTTTTTCAGAATTTAAAGGAAAATAATGCAAAACAGCATAAAAATGTACTGCAGTTTTCTTGCATATACTTTCTTAAACAAAGATTCATTTTCTTTAAAAATCACACAAAACCCATTTTACATTTATTTATGTTCTATCTGATCTTTTTTGTATCTTCTTCAGCTTAACTCTTCTCTCACTACACTCCAACACTGTCCCACTATCTGAAATATTGGAAAACTCCTACACAACTGATATATCTACCCATATTATTCAAAATGGATTAAACAGTGCCCATAAGCAGAACACCAAGCAAACAGAAACACATTTGGAGACCCATTTGCTCATTTTCAATCATAGCACAGTGCTGGAAAACTTTTTTAAAACTTTTATTGCAGTAATAGTTAAATTTCTGTTCTTGATCTAGGTAATAAAGAGCACATGCTATCAAACAGGGGGTATGTACTGCTCCCCATTATTTCCTATCAGGCTACTGAGTCCAGTAAAAGGAAGCAAAAAAACGGCACCTTTTAGAAATGTCACAATTTTTTCCTGGTGAAATTCACAGGCAGTTATGGCTTGAGTACCCACAGCCACAAACATTGTGTAAGTGAAACACACAGGTCAGGCCACATGTTCTTGGCAGAAAGGTGGGTAACTGGGTATTCACAAATTCACTGCTATAATGTATATACACTCTTACACTTCCACAAAACTATTCCATTTGCTCTTTTCACACACTTCTGTTTAGAGTAATTAACAATTTACCTTTGCTTTTCCAGCTCAGTTTTTATTTCATCTGGAAGAGAGAAAAAGAAATTCAAGCCTTAGTTATCACCATCAATAACACAGTAATAAAGCAAAGCTGTTTAAATCTAGTTTTGCGCTTCAGTATTTGCTACTCCATTCCTGTAACACCTCAGCTTCAGAAATTAGAGTTTCACCAGTTATTGAAAATTGTATCTCTCCAATTTTGCATTTAAAAAGCTACTGTTTCCAAACAAAAGGTATCTTTCTCAACAAAAGCTATCTTCAGAACCCTCAGCTATAGTATGCAACATCTATTCCAGTGTAAGTCCACATCACAGAGTGCTCAGGCCTGCAGAAGCCTTTAAACCACTGCATAAACCACGAGTTCAATGCATCCACCTTCCCCTCACCTGCCGTGCCATCCAGCCTGCTCGTCTTAAGCCTTACAACAGGAATCAGCTGGACAAGCTCCCAGGAGATAGGAAATCTCAAATGCACTTTGTCCTTTTGACAGCAGATTTTTTTTTCAAATTACACCTTTAAAGAGCTTTTCATAAAAATAAATACAGGGGCAAAGAAAGTTCCTTTCTCACTTCTCTTGAATACAGCAGCAGATCCCAAAGATTCTAGTCAGGCTTTTTGAGGACTTCTATGGTATCCCCACTATGCACAATACAGACCAGCATAAGCACCACTGTGAACTGACAAATCTGTATCTAAAACAGCACCCACAGTAAGGCTGCACAACTCATCAACTGTAACACCAGTAGAACCTTCCATCCCACCCTACAGCACATGCTGCAAACTACCCTGACTCTGCAAATTACCACGCTTACAAATCTTCTTTCAATTATAGGTATTAGAAAATGATCATTCCTTCTGTACTTATACTCCACAGCTCTGGAGAGACACCACTGTTTGCAGTCAGCTGTCCACCAAGGCCTGACTGATGAGTTCAGTGCTGTCTGTGAACCTTAGGAATTTCTTCTGTCTCAGGACAATCAATACACAAATCACACTAAAGAACAGAGACTGCAGCAAACAGATTACAGGGTTTTGTCCAGACCTGCTTGTCAGTAAATGGCACAGGAATTAATCCTCACAGCAGGTACTGATTTTGTAAAATTACTACCCACACTGGCTAGAGAAAACGGAAGCAGAACATAGCAAAAACCTGTATAACTATAAGCTGTGAGTGATAAGCTCCATCCAGGATTGCTGTTCCCGCTGCCATAGCCACTCGTTAATGAGCATCAGTCTGACAGCCCTTGGCTCTCATGGCACACAGTCATGGCCACACCAACTGAAGTAATGTTATCACCCCAGAGTCAGCCAAAGAGACACCAGAAAAATAGAAGAGCCTGGGTGCACAATATTCCCAGCTCTCCTCAAGCCCACCACACAAACAAACATATCCAGCAGCTTTAAAGAACAGCTTTAAAGCTTGTCACTTGCCAGCCCTGCAGAAGCCAAGCCCAGCATTCAGCACTGAGGCCTGGGGGCTTCAGGGTCAGTAGGAATTTTGCAGCTCTGTGACAGCACAAAGCCAGCACCACCATCCCCTGATGCTTTAGGCTTCAACTGGAGAGGAGATAACAGAATGGAGGCTGTTGGTAAGAAATGACCAAGGTTTTCTGTGCCAAACAGACAATGTAAATCTTGCACAGCACCACTTCTTAAACCACTGTGTTTTTCATTCCAGGATCCAGCTGGCCTCCCAATAGGTGACTAGTCAGAAATTCAGTTCAGCATAATTTCAATTCAGGCCTTTTGATTTAATTACCTTCCCCATCTTTAACACCATATTATAATCCAAAGAGCTACTGAGAACGTATGTGACCCACCAATTGTGTCCCTGTTTTGATCTGCCTTGCTCTTAGCACAGCACATTCCTGTAGCATGCAGGAACTGCTGCTTAAAACATAGAGTCTTCTAGGTAGCTTTACACCTTCAGAACACTTAGTCCTGCCTCCAGGTCTTGGCAGAGAAAGGCATATTTTAGCTATAGCTAGAATTCCAAGTACAGCAGGATGCCAGGATCAGCAAAAATATAATTAATGCTGTATTTCAGACACACTGTAGAACCAAGGTGTACAGAGCTTTTTCTTAGTGAAGACATTTTTCTAATGCAAAAACTCCACCAAGTTTTCCTTTCAAGATCATTTTCCCCCCATACTGATTGTTTTGCAGAGTAAAAAAGATGTTGAATTGAAAGACTCTCAAAGATTATAGCCTTAAGGAGACATGATCATGCCCATCTTTACTGATACTTGTCATAGACCTTGCACTGGAAAAATAATGCAAGAATAATATCCCATATTTGAGCAACAACAGTTTAACTCTCAGAAGTACTCTATAAACAACAACAACAAAAAAAATCTAACCAAGGCCTGACCAAGTTCCCCACAATTTTATTATAATAAAAGCTTTTCTAAAGCCATATAAAAACATCTTCACCACAACAGTATTTTAATAGATAATACTAGCAGAAAAGAATAAATGAAAGGACAAAAGGAAGCTGCAGGCATACTTGTGCTACTGATTGCATCAAAACAGTTTGAAATCCTCCGTATCTGAAGTACTCATTTGGTGGTCTGACCATCACAAGTGAGTGAAGCAAATAGTTAGTTGCTTAATTGAAGTCTGCTGCCAAGAACAGCTTGCCAAGCCCTAACCAGACACTGCCAGCTTCCTGAAACCGCCTGCCACTGGTCCTGTTTTTCTCCAGTCACAGGAGTAAGGGGCACAGCTCAACTCCCTTCCACAGCTACAGAACACTGTCCCAGTTTTGGTCACCCCAGCACAACACTGACCCCTCACTTGGTGCTCCCTGTCTCTCCCACGGCACCTCCTTCAGTCAGAAACATCTTCAAGCCTTGCGCTGCCCATCTAAGAGTCCGGCAGCATTCCTACCAGGCAACAGACGTGGAACAAGAATGGCCTTGCAGCAATTTCTTCCAGAGTTTCTGGCCATAAAAGCAGGATGAAGCTCACAATGGGTAGCTGCCTTTCTCTAGCAGATGGATGGGTTCAGTTCACTTGTACTGAAAACCACACATTAAACCAGAGGACATTTGTTGTCTGCCTGCAACTCGATGCCTGCTCTGTGGCCTTAGAGTCGGGTTTGTGTCAGTGGCAGTGGGTGAGCTCCTGTGCAAAGAATGGCTAGTGCTGGCACAAGGGCAGGGGCCATGGTCCGAACAGCAGGCAGCAGTGCCAGCACAAACACGTGGAGCAGCAGCAGCACCTCCCTCCCCAGCCCAGTAAAGCTGACCGCGCTGCCCAAGCACAGCTGCTGTCACCTCCACGCAGAGCCCAACAGGTACGGATCACACGGGGCTGTGCAGAGCCTCCCAAAAAGAGCCCACAAGCCGAGCCTGCTCTCTGCCCAGCGCTTCTGAACTCGCTGGCCAAGCTAAGGAACACAACTTCTCCTGGACGTTTGTCATTCAGACATAGAGACTTCCTAAATACACAACCAGATTCCTAAGTGAAGGGATGGGTGAAAAGATTTTAACTTGTTAACAAGCTAACTAAACAAATTCTGTTGTTTACAAAGCTTGAAGATACGTATGTGGAACTGCCCAGGCTATCAAAGAAGGCTGCAGAACCAGGGTGGCTGCACAGTATGTCATTAAAAACAGCCCCAGTAGGCAGGAGTAATAGTTTATGTGAGTGACCCAGGTGCACAATTAGCATTAGTCTAATATGAACTGCTGGGATACAGACTGTCAGTATTCCAGTGCAAATTTTTCAGGACAATCTCAGTAGATTTACTAAGAATCATGTGTACCTGGAGCTTCATGTAAATGCAAATGCCTACTAAACAACTATTTTTATACAATACAGTGGTCTGTTGAAAACAAATTTTCTTTCAAACACAGTTTTCTAAAGCAGAGCAGAACAGCTTCTCTGTTTAAAACCCTCAATTTCTCCCACTCTCTCCTGGGGTTTACTGGCACTACAACTAGAGGAGACAGGAGACAACCGTTACACCTACTGATGAAGCAAGAGTCTAAATGAAAGAATCTATTCAAGCTCTGCTTACTTAACATTAACACTGTCTATTTCAAAGGAGGGCGTGAAAAGAAGCAAAGAACCCAAAAAGCCACCACTGTGAAACGGTTTTGTTCCTTTTCCTCCATACTTGCGTTTCTGTCCTACTCGCACCTATGTTCTTCTGATTTCTACAAGGTCATGTGTATTTTGTAGTCCAAAACTGATCAGTATTAGCCCAGTGAAAGGAGTGAATTACAGGGGAAAAAAGGGTAAGAAAAATTTAAATTTAGAAAAATTAAAGCAGATTAAAATAAGAATTAGATAATACCTCTATTTCCTACACAAGAGAGATAGCAACATTCAGCAGTAATTTACTTAAATTCTTAGGAGTTATATGTACAAACCAATACACAAGTCATGTAAGAAAACAAGTATCATTCTTGTAGTTAGAAACTTTTCTCTCTCACCAAACAAAAATGTAAAGCATAGGTAAGTAATAGAAACATTACTGCAGTAACACCATAGCAGAAGCCATAAAAACTGGCTCATTTCTATTAGGCAGCTGTAGAATACACCAGTTTCTCCCTATTTGGAAAAAAAAAAAATTCATCTTAGACTTCCCTCGTCCCAGGAGCAGATATCAGCTACACATGCTCCATGCCTGTGTTCCTGGTTTATAACTGGCACAATGCCACAAGGCTCCAATAAAAACACCATGGCATAGAGAAGACTGCACAGAAAAAGGGATTTAGTAAGAAGTAGAAATGGATTATTCGAATTATAACTTGGAGAAAAGTGCAGCTGACACAATGACCACTTTCAAAAAGTAACTACATTTCTTTCAAACAGAATTATTTTTATTCAGCGTTAACTGGACTTTTTATTATTATTCACAACACTGAAGCTTCTTTCATCCATGACAGCTTCTGTAGGTCACAAAGTTTGGCCTGGATTCTTCAGTCTGCCAGTAACGTTCTTGCCACATTTCCTCACATACTTACTATTGCACAGAGCTTGAAAATTAAGTTGACACTTTTGGAATTGTCATAGTCTCAGTTAATACAAATTATATGCTTAATTAAAATTAAGTACATGGAAATAAAACAGATTTTTTCATTTAAGAAAAAAAAAAAAAAAGGCTTAACGAAAATAGAACAAAGTTTGGGGGAAAAAAATCACATGTAAATAAAAGAAACCCCATTCCTATTGGCAACCTAAAATGATCAAGTAATATTCACCAAATGTAACAGAGATCCTCCCATACAGTCATCCAGGCCCCTAACAGTTGGTCAACAGAAGGTTATCTCTCTATGATGACCTCTGCTTTAGTCCAGAAAGTCCATGGGCTCCTTTTCAAAGCAAGTTTGTTACATGCACCATGACAAGCATTATCTCCCCTCCAACACTCAACCTCAGAACATGCAGGCACAGCCACAGCCCCAGTGGCAGGTGCCAACAGGGGCCATTGCACAACACTCCTCTCAAAATCATCATCTGCAATGCCTCAGCAAACACAGACCTTCACCAGGCACCTGAGAAGGAAGTTCCCCTTCTCAGCCTCTAAATATGTTTATACAGCAGCAAAACAGGTTCTCTGCCCTGTACGTGGGTTCAGTGCGTGTGGGGGCAGCTGGGGAGGAGATCAGGAAAAGGAACTCATTAGGAAAAGCAGACCCTAGCTGCTGCGGCATATGTGTTGCTCTGCTGCTCACAATGCCAACTTTAAGTAATAATTCAAATACTCTTCTGTCTGGTTACCCTTCTCTGGATATACTGTCACTACAGGTAGCTCCTACAGATCTCCTGGCAGTAAAGACTGCTGGGAGGAAGATAAAAATGACAGCATTTCTTCAAGCTCACTCTGCCTGGGCCAGACCTGCACCTGCCCAGCCTCCTTACGTGCCCAACCTGTCTTTTTTCTGTCTTGCATACACTAAATGTTCCCAATTCCAAGAAAAATATTGATGGGAAGCAACCAAAACTGAAAGAGAAATGTCACTTTTGCAAATTAAGAAAGGGCCACAGAGATCTCCAGCTGCAGAGCTCTACTGTTCTACTCAGTTTATCTTCTCCCACTCTGTGACACACCGTTTTGTCAGAACTTTTACCACAGAGATCTTTACATAAGCTTGTACTTGCAGATTTCAGGAGCAGTCCACCAATTTCACAAAAAGCGCTTTCAGCTCTGAAAGCATCACAGATATCATACGGGCACTTGGTTACAATGCTAACAGTCCTTAATCAGTCCAAACACAACCTTGAGATCAGGCCAGATTTAACATCCTGAGAAGCTCCGGGACTTAAAAACTCTTGTTTCCTAGTCCAAAAGCTACAATTAATTTTCTCAAAACAGAGGTGGCTCTCAAAACCAAGTCCCTCCTGTTCCACACCGAGACCAGAACTTAATAAAACGGGTATTTGGGGGTTTTCCCCGCGTATTTGCACGTCCTGTACTGGAGAGAGAGCTCTCCCTCCGCCCCAAGGTCCCGCGAGGCTCTCCCGCACCTCCCGGGACGGCAGGCGGAGGGGACACGTGCGGAGGGCCGGGCCCCTCAACCGCCGTGCCCCGTGCGGGCCGGGCCGACTCACCAAGCGCCACCTGGCAGGCGGTCCGCAGCTGCCCGTGCGGGGGCCGCTTCGCCTCCTTCTCCGCCAGGATCTTCTCCAGCGCCCGCGACACGAACATGCTCTTGGTGCGGGCGTCCTGCTCGTGAGCCGGTGGCTGCATGACGGGGCCGGGAGCGGGGCGAGCACCGGGCCCGCCGCACCACCCGGAAGGGACGCGCACCTCCCTCAGCGGCCGCGCCACGGCGCCGCCATCTTGGCACGTCACGTGATGCGGCTGACCCTGGCCCCGCCCACGGGGCCGCGCGTGCCGGGGGCGGGGGCGGGGCCAGTCTGAGGGGCGGGGCCGGGGCGGGGCTGAGGGCGGAGCCGGGGCTGAGCCGGGGGCGGGGCCAGTCTGAGGGCCCGGCCGAGGGAAGCTGTGAATTACTGCCCGGGATGTAAATTACTGTCGCGTTGGCGGAATACTCGGGTTTATAATGCTTCTGACCTAAGTATTTCGCCATTCGCATTATCCCTGTTAACTCTCATACAGTCCTGTAACGAGGCATGCAGAGAGAGCACATCTAAAAAAGCCAAAGTCGTACATTAATGAGGACTCACTAAAAATGAAATTTTCAGTCACAGCGATGAACCCTCTGTTAATAAATAACCTTATACGTAATTAAATCTTCTCCCTTTCGCCTTTGCCTAGGTAAAGCACCTCACAGCTGAAACCCGGTTCGGGGCTCCAAAGCCAGCAGCCATGTGGCAATAATCTGTATTTACTCCGTTGGCACCATATGGCAATAATCCATATTTACCCTATTGGCACCGTGCAGCAATAAACCATATTTACTCCATCGGCACCGTGTGGCAATAATCTGTATTTCCTCCATTGCACCCTCCTCTCTCTGCTTACCACCACTGCGCACAGACAGCTCTTCCATGAAGTGCCACAAAGGTCTCCTTCAAATTCAGATGGCCACATCTAATGGGGAATACAGGAGCACATTCAGTTCTCCAGATTGCAGTTTTCCTTCCTTTTTCTCAAACAGGAGGACTCTAACTCTGTAAAATGACATCAATAAACCTTTAGTGTTGCTTTGTCAAGAACTGCAATTCTTGTCCCCCAAACCATTAACAAAGGCTCCAAACACCTGTGCAAAGCATCAGTTTATTATTATTTCACAGGGAAAATTGACCAGTGCTTGTATTTTTTGACACATATTTTTAAAATCAAAAATGTGACTGCAAACCCAACCCCCAAGGTACACGTCTATATGTTCCTTTCACTTACTCTACTGCACATTAAGGGTAATTCTACTGTTATCACTGAAATTACAGTGATGCAGAAGTGACATTACTAAAAGACAAATAAGGCCCTAAATCTTTTTTGAGAGTTGCTGACTTAGTTATTGACACAAAAGGAGGCTGTAATTACTGTCAGCAGCATTGCAGAACTAATTAAGCAGCAGAGCTCTTCACATATTGTCAGCCAAATTATCAGTTCTGATTTTAGGGTTTTTATCGTGGGACAGGATTAGTTCTCAGGAGAAAAGCAAATGGATACAGGCTAGTTTTTAGAAAACAGGTTGAACAGATGGTTTAACGGAGATTTAAAAAAAATTTCTATCAGGCAAACCCCCTGTTTTTGAAATCATGGAGTACTATCTGAATTCATAGGTGTAGGGCTACACTGGGGTTGTGGTTTGGATTTCAAAGAGCCAAGAGCCAGTAGCAGGCCTCGGTTTCAGCGAGCTCTGACGCCAGAGGCAGATGAAGAACACAGAGCTGCTGCGTGGCACGCTCCCCTAGCTGAAGTTTGGTTATAGCCAAGGGCTTCTTTCACCTGAACACCAAATGCACCTGGGCTGCCAGCGCATGGCATAATGCCTCAGTGTCTCCCAGCCCACACGACTCTCCACCACCAGAGACAGACCATCCTTAAGTCTAAGAGGCCTGCCCCGCACACAGGGCTCTCCTTGCGCTGCCGTCACTGAGAACTAAACGCAGTGGAAGAATAATGGGCTTGATGTCATTCTTACAACTAGTTTCAAATATTCTTTTCCTCAGAGTATTTTTAAGATTACAGCAGCTGATTTTGAGGGAAGAATGTGAGTCATTTGGCTAATTCAAAAGCGGCATAGCCCAGTGCAGTGCTGCTCCTGAGCGCAGCACCGTGCTGCAGAGCAGAGCTGCGTGATGTGTGCCGCTGGCTGCAGGCAGACAAAGAAAGAAAGCCTTTCAGTGGGAGAGAAGGCAGAGCAAGGGGGAAGAAATACACATATCTGCATGCATGCGCTTGCCAGTGCGTTCCATGCCAATTCCAACGATTACTATTAAACTGCTGTAAATAGCTCATTGCGGCAAATACGTCTGTAGTGCAAGACATAAATCATGAGCAAACAATGCCGAACAGGTGGACAGAGTTCAGTTTGTACAAGCTACTTCCTTGGCAAGAAGCTGCTCTGGATTTCTGCCCAGAGGCCAGGTGCTCTGTACTGACTCACAGGACTAACCTCGCAGCACTTTCCCACTGGCATGTTGCTATATAGCTTGTTTTAGGAAGGAAACCACAGTCTAAAAATAGATGCAGAAAGGACATTCTTGGAAATGGGAAATTCTTGGAAAACCAGTATTGGTCTGTATAGTAGCTTGGTTCCCAGTCCAGCATTAGCATAGAACTTATTTTACTTCTGCCTATTTTTAATCATTTCCTTTGGGACTGATTCTATTTATTCTGCCTGTCTTCCAGCCACTTTTTCTGCTGTCCAGTAATGTAATTATTAGTGGATTTCCCGAGGGGGGCGGGGGGGACAGTCCTCATTTGATTCACTGTCTCAACTCTCTAATTTTTTCCAGTTCAACACTGCATGCCCTAAAATCAATAAATCCACAAAGTAAAGCATTCTTCCACTGCTAGCAATATAATTGAGATAACTATTAAGTGAGTAATTATACAAGTATTTCTGTGATATTAGCAAGGCATTTCACCATGATGTGTATAGACAATGCTTTCCCTTTCACTCCCACTATTTTCTTCAAATCCCAGTCTGAGACCTTCTGTGTCTTCTGACCATCTTACTGCCAGCAGGCTCACACAGACCTTGCACTCCAGCCAGAGAACTCCTGTAATGTGAGAAAAGGACAGACAATATATCTAAACAGCACTGTGTAATGTCATGAGATGAAAAGAAAAATCACTTGGCAGGAGAGGCACTGGAGCTGCTTGTCCACCGAGCTGGGCCAGGCTGGGCAGGAGCTGCTGCAGCCAGCCCTGCACGGCTGCCAGCCCTGCATCACTGCCAGCCCTGCACGGCTGCCAGCCCTGCATCACTGCCAGCCCTGCACGGCTGCCAGCCCTGCATCACTGCCAGCCCTGCACGGCTGCCAGCCCTGCATCACTGCCAGCCCTGCACGGCTGCTAGCCCTGCACCACTGCCAGCCCTGCATCACTGCCAGCCCTGCACGGCTGCTAGCCCTGCACCACAGCCAGCCCTGCACTGCTGCCAGCCCTGCACTGCTGCAGCCACCATCGGCTCTCAAACCTGACTGCAGCACTTCTGCTCACTGCTGGGATTTACCTTTTAACTCAATATTTTACCTTGAAGTAAGTTACAAAGGATAATAGCAGTATTTCAAATAAGTGAGATTTATACATTTTAAGTAAATACAAATTAAATTCTTCTTTCCTTATAAAGCCATCAGAATAGATCAGATTTGCAGTTCTCTCTCTCTCTCAAAAGAGAACTTGAACTTTCTTATTAAAAAATCTGAAATACATACTTTGGTAATACCCCAAATCTGCAGTTTTCATTTTTTTCACACTTCAAAGAATCGGCAGCCTGTCCAAAGAAAGTAGATATTTATCCCACACAATAATTTTGTGAAATTAAATAATTTTTTTGTTGACCTTTCAATAAACGCCAAGTTAGAGAATTATTTTTCACTTGTCCTGGCAGAAGGAGCCAATCCTGAGATCCGCTGTGGTACCAGACTCACATGAAAGTATCACAATAAACCATGTGTGCTGGACAGAAGCAGACAAAGACCCTTCGATGCTGAACTGCAGCCTCTGTTCCTTGTTATGGGAACAAATAATATGTAACCATAAGAGGATGAGTAAGGAATATAACAGTGTTCAGACAAGCAGAGATGCAACAGAATCTGAAGATCAGACTTTAAATCAAAATGTTCACATATTCAAAAATTATTGCCTTTGTGGCCCATATTACTGAACAGACACTGCTCTCAGTGATAGCAGAGTGTGTTTCTGATGAGCAGCAGCCCTAAACACAGTCATTTTAATAGCTTAACATAGGCTTGAAAATTTCTGTTTTCCTTTTACAGTGTTTAGAACCATATCTAAGCCACAAAAGTCTGCAATTACCTACATACAGGCAAACATTAGAAACAACATGTTTTGAAAAAAGCAAAAAGTGCATTTATTTTTGAAGGATAGCAGCCAGAGAGAAGGAGCAGTTGGGAAAAATATTTTTGCCAATTCCTGCTTTTGCCTGCAGAGCAAGAAGTGTAATTGTTTGGAAAGATGCAAATGAAATTGAGTAGCTCCCACACCCTGAGGTGCTGGAGAGGTGGAAGACCTGGGGCTGGCTAATCATTCACTTCCAAATTTCCTGTCTGAGAGGTGATAATGAGACTTTACTTACCACAGAAGCAAGTGCTAGTTGGAGTTGTGTATATTTGAATGGCACAGACCTGGCTGTTCACATTGTGTCTTTGCACAGAAGAGCTTGCTTTGCACAGCACTCTGCTTTTCACCTAGGTAAGTGTATAATGAGGCAGATTTTGTTGACACAAACCTTGTACTCAGTAAAAACAAAGGAAACAGAATACTAAGCTACAGAAGATCCTGGTTTTCAATTATAGTGGGTTTCTATCAGGATAACTTCAGTCAGAAGAGATGAGTAGCTCTTTGAGGAATTAAAATGATGTGACCTTCTCTCTAACCTTTAATCTGATCTTTATTTCTCATCATTTCTTGTAAGAAACTCAGAGTGCCATAAAGAAATGTCCCGAGCTTTATCATACATTAGAGACCTTATTCATGTATGTGCAGAGCTCTTCATGTCTTTCCCAAAGCCAGGTCCTTGGCTCCTTGATTCAGATTTAAGAAGGCTTGTTTCCTTTCCTCTCAGCAGGAAAGGCTTCCTCTCTCTGCTCATTACTGAGCCATTTATTCTTGAATTGCAGTTAGGTATTCTTCAGAGGAATCTTCATTGAGACAAAAGGAACTTTGTTTTTGTTTGGCTTATTGTATCTTCTTCCTATTGGACTAGAATTAAAATGCATAACTCAACAGGTCCAGTGAGCAATCCAGTCACTCTTATTTTATTTAAGCTTCATTTTATTTGTCCTTGCAGTATTTCCCAAATGCTTTACGAGACTAAATGTTACTGGATCAGAAGAAACATATTGAAAAAACTGAAATGTGTGTGTAGAAACTGGGGCTGTGGAACTGATCCTTTCTCTCTCCTTCCAGAGTGGTTCCGTTTATAAAGCGCAAAAATATTTTTCTATGCTGTTGTCAATGGAAACTTTTCCACAATCTTCTTGAAAATCTCTGTCTCATCTTTATATTATATCTTTTGGCCTTCTTTCCAAAACCACTGTTTTAGTGCTCTAGTTTCCCTTTGTCTCTGTACTTCATCACTTGAGTCCCAGCCACCATTTTAAGGAAAGTTACAAAAAGCAAAGTGAAAAAACTGACTTGCAATATATTGAACTGACACAGAGGAAAGAACCTGTTAACTGTCCTGGTCTGGTGTTCTAAGGCACCATGTTCAATTTGAAACAGAAATGGTTTCATAATTTCTTCAACCAGTAGAATGGAAAAACATCATCATTTCCACATCATCATCCCAATGAAATGTGGAGACTCAGACTCACTCACCCACCCCTTCCCACCCTTTAGCAAGCGGGCATTGTTAGTGACTGCAGCTGGCGTGCTTTTCTGCCCTGGTGCATGCCAGACAGAAATCCAGCCAAAGCCCACACTTCACACACAAATCACTGCCTTCTACCCCTCTAGAGGAGCAGAGGAAGCACAGGACCCTGTGGGGACTTTGGTGCTGGAACGATGACAATACAGGCCCAGTGCAAGCCACGTCCAGAGCACCAGCCACTCCAAGAGAAGGCTTTGTCTGAACACTTCTAAAGAGCTGTTCTCTCTCCTTGCGCTTGTGAGAAAGCAAGCATAAAAGGCATTTTGCCACCTTCCCCAGGAGCTGGCAGAGCTCAAGCCTGCTGTCAGGAGTCTCCAGGACTCCCAGAAAAGTCTGAATTGTGGTGGTCCATTTCAGGGCTTGGGACCATTGATGTAATAATACATCACAGAGGTCAGCAATGGATGTAAAGCTGTAAAACTGTCTGCACAATCCAGTTCAAAACATCCTGAAATCGGGAAAGAACACTCTGCTTAATCCTGTACACCTTATACTCACACTAGGGTGTCCCTATGAGCAATAAAAACCAAACATTGTGCAGGCCAGAGACAGATACCCTATGACTTTGCTAAGTAGTTTTTGTTTAAACAAAGCATTCTCTATCAAATTATCTTTCCTTTTCTCCCCTGAAAAGCAAGCTCAGCATAGCATTGAGCCTACAGTTCCATCTTCCATGGCAAAGCACACGAGCCTCCTCCTAACTCTCTTCCTAATGGCTTCCTGTTAAGACTTGTACAGCAGTTACACTGTAATTCACATGGAAGTGTTCTGTGATTTAACGAGTGACACTGTCAGTTTAATGGCATTTTTATTGCTACACTTTTAATGTTTCTGCACAAAGATCAACCAGGGAAAAAGAAAGAAGCCTGTTTTGAAAATATCAATAGTACAAAAAGTCTGATTCCCCTTCCCTAGAGGGACTGCTGTAGTTGATTAGCATTCTATTAGAGCTGGTGATGATTTCCTAGAATGCCTTTCTGCCCCTACACTGTGAGCTGCAAGTGCACTGACCTTACACAAGTGCTTATAATGCCAAGGACTGCATCCAGTGTTGATGCAGGCAGTTGTGCAAGTCTGTAGTATCACAAATGGCTTTAAACTGATCTGTAGATGAGTTACTGCCAAAAGGGGCAATCCCATCCTTCTCCCATCCCTGCCCTTACCACAGGACTGAACAGCTCCTCTCATGACTGCAGTAACTCTTGGAGGTTGCACACCGAGCTTGTCAGGGAGCAAATCTGACTAAAAAAAAGGACCTTTTGTTTGTTCGCCTTCCAGTTAATTTGAGCTGGATCAGCTGATCAGTTCCTGATCCTGTTCACCACAGTGTCACAAAGGAAGTGGTGAAAACATGCAACAGTGTCAAAGGGAAGAAAGGGTAGCTCACACTTCGGTTAAATTCAACAATAAAAACACAGTCCAAGCTACACAGATGACTAAATGTTTCCAAGTTACATGATTTCAGCCTTATAGATACAAAATGTGCGCACTACAATAACCATGGAGAGAGTTTTATAATTGATACAAGATGCACAGGGAGCCTATAAATGGCAAAATTATGTATTATGACCAAGCTCTCTATTTTGTGCTGATGTGATATGAAACTGGCTCAGCCCATCCTTAGTAAAGATCTTTAGTTTATCAAATGCAGACCTCCATCACTCTTAGTATTTAGTGGAGAAGAATTCACATATCATCTCGGAAATGCATATTAGTTTACTCATATACTCCAGTATTTAAAAAAACTGACCAAAACTGCAGGTGCAGACAATAAATCCCAGAAATGACATCTCTGCACTTGGAACAGGGAGTGTCACAGACACAGGAGATGCAGTAGCACGTTCTGTGATGTTTGCTCCTCTTCCTCACACAGCACACAGAGTGGACCCCAGCCCAGTCAGTCTCTCAGCTGTAGTCTGATCTTAAGCTGAGAACAATTCACCAAAACCCTTTCAGCTGGTGACAGACTGCTGAGCTAGTGCCAATCTCTTGCCCCAAGATCATGCTCTACATCTTCAACACCGCTGAGGTACGTCGGGAAAAGCAAAGAATAGAACCGGAGAAAAGAAGAGCAGGTAGATAGAGGCCATGTATTCCGGGTGTATTTATGTGCCATAAAACATTTTTCTTATGATCTTCAGCTCTCTGTTCCACGCAGAAGATTCTTTCCAGCTTTAGTTGTGAAACCACCACAAGTTTTGAACCGGCCACAGAATTCCAGCCTCCACCTCCTCATTACAATTTCTATACATAGCTTGTGCTGACACAGAGGTAGGTGGCTTTTCCTGTTCAATGTACTGGCAGAGGAAATAATGCAATTGCAGCTAGGAAGAAGCAATTTATAACAAAACAAAAAACAAGCACTATTGTGCATGTTATTTTTCCTTCATGTACTTACAGAGAACAAATTACAGAGAGTGAACCTTTGCTTGATGGTATTAGCACAGGGCAAATACTTATTTGCATACAATCTGCAAACTTACCAGAAGCCTTTTTTTAGTACTCTCCCAAAATAATAAATTTTGTAAGAATGTTAATTTGTCAGAAAAAAAGTGTAAGGAGTTGCAAATTTGTAAATGGTCTCATATGGGGAAAAATCACTTGAAACAACCCCAGTTTAATTGACTATTTAATCAAAATCTGACAAACTTCTGATTTGCAAAAGAAAAAAAATTGAAAAATTAAAAAAATCATCCTACTTCAAGCATATTGAAGTCTGATACATCTTCTTTTCTTTAGATAAATATACCTGAGCCTGCTGTCAAGGCTATGCTTCTCTATTGTTGGCATTAGAGGGTAAAGATCAGATCATATAGCATTATGTCAGGAATAATAGAAACACTTTCTGCACCTGACTTAAAAACACAACTGCTTAAAACTACCCTGAATTGAGAAGGACCGTTTGGTTAATTAAACCAAAAATCTTCTCTCAGTTCAAGAGCTCAGTAAGAACCCTTAATTACATAATCAAAAATTATGTCAGGAAAGAACATAATGAAAACCTAATTATGCACTTTTTTAGTATGTGATTAGTTTTAAGTAGGTGGGTATGATTGAGGAAGAGCAAAAGAGGGGAAATATGATAAAAGGAGTGAATCAGAAAGTGGAAAGAAAAGAAGTATCAGAGGAGTGAGTAATAACAAATACAGCCTTCTCCCAGGGTGTCTTCCAAAATTGAATGCTTTGACTTGAATACAGAATGTATGAAATAACACACGGTTCTTCTCCAATTATATGTGTTTAGGATTTGACACAAATCTGAAACCTATGAAAAAGAAATAAGCTGCATTTCCAATTAATTAGTGAGTTCAATACCAGGAATATTTTCAAAAAGCTTTGTCCATCTCCCCTCATGGGAAGGCTGCAACTCTCCCTTCTCATTGTGTTGTCACTCTTCCAAGGGATACACTGATGTAACGTTTTACAAAAGCTTGTGTGCAGGACCCATGATACAGTTTATAGTATCTCCTCTTTCTTCTCAAATCCAGAATACTTTATGGCATGAAGCGGTGTTAATCTTCATGTTTTCTCTAGGATATTCGGGGTATCAGGTGAGTGGGGACGCCAAGGAGAAGCACAAGCCTCGGGCACTGCTGTGTCGTCGCACTCACAGGTGACCTAATAACCCCACAGGTAAAATCTGAGTTGCTGACGGGAAACTCGTGGGGCATTGTGGGGACCCCTTTGAGTGGGCTCTGTTTTGCCCATATTCACAGTATTCTTGGGCAGCCACTTCAGACACGTGCACCTCAGTTTCCCTGTTTTCAAATGGATGTACTACTTATGACCTTCTACCACACACCGTGTGTCTAATTAAGTGCTTTCAGAGTTTAACTGAGTGTGTGTATGATATTATCTTCTAATCACAGATAATTCCATCCACCCTTCCTAGCAATTCATTTCCTTTGTTCACCATGTTCACTCTAAGCCTCTATTTGTTCCAAGTCACTCTGCTGTCAAGTTACCTGAGCATCTTTAGCTTAAACCTATTTTTAGGCTGATGTTAAAAAGAGAAATGCAAATGCTCCACTGGCAGTCTAGGTTCCTGAAGAGTCAGAAGCTAAGAAATTATTTCTGCAAAGCTCACTGCAAACTACCTCCATATATCTTGCTTGAAGATTGATCATTTGTAGAAATCAAAGGAATAGTTCTTAGCTAGAATAAATCAGCAGCGGCTTTAGCAAAATCAGTTATCTGCAATGAATTATATAGGGGCAGGTGAAAGTCGATTCATGTCCGCTGCACACAGGCCAGAACCTGATTTTAACCACACACATGGAAATCCCTATTAACTACATTATTTTGACTGAAGTTTCTAGAATTACTCTGCATATCTACAGATGCAATCACATCTCACCCAACTTTCTGGGACTTTCCTAGAGCCTTCAGCAGGTCAACAGTAAATAACATTTTTTCCTACAAGGCTGAATACAGCCAGCATGCAGATGAACACACCATGGATTATTATTTTATTTGGTATTGTGATACCATGTGGAGACCTTATCATCTTGCTGCTATTGGGAGAGACAACATAAAAATGTAACAGCTGCAAGCAACTTACAAGCACATGTAAATTAATTACATCTTCATGAAAAACCTTGAATTCCTGGTAATTGATGTTAGACTCCTTGTAATTGACTCCCTGACCGTTTTACAAAGTAGCAGCATTTTTTTTTTGTTTGCTTTTGAAGTGCTCACTGGAGAACACATATTGGCAGTAAGAATTCTCTTCAAAACGGAACAGTAGTTGTAAACTATTTCATTTAAGAAATATATAAAAATTTAAAACAAAGCAAAAAGAAAACAAGCTAGAAGGAACATATTTTCAGGTGGAATTTCAGTCAGTTGTCGTATAGTAGCCCTTCAATAATAAAAGAGTTTGCTGGCTAATTACGTATTCTTTTTCTATAAAATAAAAGTCTACAGTAACAACTAATAGAATATCCATTCAAAAGTAAGGATTATGTGCATGTCTGCAATAATTTGAACTTTGTAAAAATGAATTTTCCTACGGCCAAAAGAAAACACTTTCTAAAAAACAGTGAAAAAAATCTTCCTTTAATTTCCAGTCACAGGTAACATCCTGTTTGAAATCCTTACACAGTAATGCTTTCAATACTGCCACTAAAGCTAGAGGAGTGTTTTGAAGCAATGTCTCTTGTACACCATGGTGACAAAAAGGCACTTGCCCTCCAGCGGCGGAGGCATGGCTCCAGTAAACATCCTCCTTAGGCTGTGATAGGCTCCTGTCTCAGCACTTGTTACGGAAATGAAATTCTTACAGGATTTTTGAGGAAAACACAGGAGACAGAGATAGCAAATTAACAACTTTAACAACTTTTGTCACTCAGCCACAGGGTGGGGGCGTAGCTTTGGTGATGGTGATTTTTCCTAACAGTGTGTATTGTTATTTAATTAGGATATTTTAAAAGAAAATCTTGCTGCCTGCCTCTTGCCCCAAAGAGAACCCCCCCCACACACCAAAAAAAAAAAAAAAAAAAAAAAACCCCAAAAAAAACCAAAACCATTTGATGATTTTAAAAAAGAGATAAACTGGACACGAAATGATTAAATAAATGAAAATGCTGTAGTGACTTTTAGAAGAAAATGAAAGGTTAAATGTAAAGAACTTGAAAGAAAACCAGTGAATTTAGAGTCTAATCTGACCTTCTGCAGATTCTGCTTCCCTGTCCATGTCCCAGATCCGCTCTGAAGTCCTCTCCCGCAGCCCAGAGCTGAGAGCTGCACAGAGCCCGGAGGGGAGGCAGATCCCTGCCCTCGGTGCCTTTCCCTCGGACCCCGACTCTCATCAGGGGGATAAGGACCCCGACTCTCAGGAGATAAGGACCCCGACTCTCAGGAGATAAGGACCCTGATTCTCAGGGAGATAAGGACCCCGACTCTCAGGAGATAAGGCCCTTCCCACCCGTTCTTTCCCCTTTTGAACAATCGTGTTTCAGACCGACTCGGAGTGAGGGGAGCGTTTGTCACTGGTGAGGATGCAGAAAGTGCTACCGCAGGGCATCACTGAGCCACGACAACCGCACACCTTGACCCAAGACTACCTCATTAGGAAACATGGGGAAATAAAATATTGTCACTTAATAAAGACAATTTCCACACCTAGGGCTGAAAGAATTTGAGATTTGTTTTTTACACGGCAGACCTGCAGCCTGCTGCAACTGTGTCTTGAACCAAGAGCTGTTTTTTCATTCCGTGTAATGCGATATCCATGAAGCCTTGAGATGATAATTGGGTATGTTAGACTACCAACACTTAGTCCTGAATAGAAAACTTAAAAACCAGAATAATGATCAATCAGAAAAGAAAAAAAAAAAACATATTGAGAAAAAGTTCAAGAGATATTTTGGTTTAGCCTAGGGAAGATGACAATTATTACATTATTTGTTGCATTTAGTTTTGCTAAGTTTACTTTTTAAGGTAGTATATCCAATAAGTGTCACTACTATTATGCCTCTTAGGAGTTCGCATTATTAACACTTTTAAATCTTCCTCTTTAAACCTTATTCCTTAAGTTAAAAAAAAAAAAAAAAAAGGCATCTGTAGCTTGACAAAAACCTGGCAGTGTTCTTATGGTGGAATGAAGATATTTGGGAGAATCTCCACCCTTATGAACCAAGTTAGCCTTCTGGGAATGGGGGGAGTAGTGCTGAATTGCAGCCCTCAGCCTCAGGGTTTTGTGTGCAGTTTGCCCTGTTCATCTCTGCCTTATGCCATGCACTCACTTTGCACAAGCTATTGCAACCTGAAGCAGATGTGGTTGTGCTGCCAGAATAAGCACTCCTGCACATGGAGCAGCAGCAAGCAACTTAACACCTCTGCATTTTGGATTCACAGCAATGAAACCTGCTTTTTGTATTTATTCTCTGTTGGCATGGAAGTCTGTGATTCCTTATTTCTGCACGTTCGTGTCCATCGTGCTGTGTGCGCTCCTGTGTGACACCGGAGGTGTCTGCGCGACCCCCCCGAGCGGCGACCGGGCAAGGCCCGCGGGGCTGGGGGCAAGGCCCGGCCCGTGAGGGGAGCTGCGGTGTGCTCATCGCGCTGTGCGGTGTGTGTGTGCCGTGGGGTGAGCCCGGGGTCCGGCCACGCGTGTGCGGTGTGTGTGTGCCGTGGGGTGAGCCCGGGGTCCGGCCACGCGTGTGCGGTGTGTGTGTGCCGTGGGGTGAGCCCGGGGTCCGGCTGCGCTGTGTGACCGCGGGCCGTGTGTGCGGGCCGTGTGTGCGGGCCGTGTGTGCGGGCCGTGTGTGCGGGCCGTGTGACCGCGGGCTGTGCAGCAACTCAACACACTGTGAAGGGGCAGAGGGCGAGGTGTGCCCGGAGGTGGGGGAGCATGCATTGTATGTGGGAGCGGATGGGGGATGCGGGTGAGAGAGACGCGTGTGAGGGGCTGCGTGAGAGGATGACAGGCGGCTGCGAGGATGTGCGGGACGAGGAGACGAAAAAGCCATCCTCCCCCGCTGTCGCCCCGCCCCGCTGCCCTCCGCCGGCCCCCGGGGCCGGGCTCCGCCGCCTGCGCCCACCCCGTCCCTGCTTCCCCCTCCTCGCCGCCGGGACTTCCCTTCGCGCTCTGGTGGCGGTGCCGCGCCGCTCCCCCGGCATGTCCCGCAGCCGGGCTTCGCCCAGCGCCCGGCTTCTGTAGCGGCCCCGTCCGGGCGAGGCAGGGCCGAGGGGGCCATGGGGGGCTCCTGAGCGAGCGGGGAGCGGAGCCCGGCCCGCGCCGCCGCCATGGAGCCGCCGCCGCCGCCCGGCGCCCCCGGCGCCGCCGAGCCCGCCGGCTGCCCCAAGGACACGGACCGCCAGCTGCGCCTCCGGCTCTGCGTGCTCAACGAGATCCTCAGCACCGAGCGCGACTACGTGGGGACCCTCCGCTTCCTGCAGTCGGTGAGTGGCTCGGCCGGCGGCCCGGAGCGGCCGCTGCCGGCGGGCCGGGGGCTGCGGGCCGGGGGCCGCCAGTCGTGGGAGTGCCGAGCCCGCTCCGCGCCGAGCCCGCTCCGCGCCGTGCCCGCCCCGCGCCGCCGGGAGGCGTTCCTGCCGGCGGGGCCCGGGGCCGGCCCGGGGCCGCGGGACAAGGGCAGCGCCGCCCCGCAGCGCTCCGGGCCCGCGGCGCGCCAGGAGCGGACCCGGCACGGCATCTGCCCACGCAGTGCCTCGGCCCTTCGCTCGTTGTTATTGTTCTTCAGAAGCTGCTTTTACACTCACTTGGAAAATCTACCCTTACTGTCAGTTGTCTATAAATAAATATTGTACATATATCTTTGTTTAATGGTAAACATAAATTTGTGATTGTGCCGGGTGTGTCAGTGCATGTGGAAACAATTATACCTGCCTCTGAAATTATTCACGGGCTAGTTCAGAAGAAAAAAATCCATCTGGATATTTCCATTTTCCTATGTAGGTTCTAAATGTGGAATGGAATTCATCTGTGTACCACCACACTCCTGCAAATAACTAGAAGAGCCTGTAGTGAAAGTTACTAGATAACAGATACATTAAAAAAAAAAAAGAAGAATAAACTAGTGATCACACAGAGATCAAGAATCAAAGGAAAGGAAGTCTCTGTAGAGATTTCTAAAAGGGCAGAAATTCCTTCTGATGTTTTTCTAGATAAAGACTAAATTCTGGTTCCATCTAAAAGTGCTTAGACAATGGGCGCCTTTTGACCTGTCCTTTTAGCAAGATTTTTCTTGGTTTGTTTTTTAAAATCAGTTTGTCTTCAGTGTTTTTCAGATTCAGGAAAGTGGCAAACTGTCTAGCATAAAAGATAAATGACAAGGATGTGGTTGTTTTATGAACTAGTCTCTACTTGAACCCTCATCTTCCCTCTCCAGTAATTGAACTCCGAGCCTTTAATTTGAGTTTTCCAACTGAAGTTCCAGTTAGCTTCATTTAGAACTGTGGTTCTGTCTCAGTTCAAGGAGGTTTTCTTCTAAGATGTAGAAGAGCCCCACCCTACAGACAAAACAAAACCAAAATACCTCAGAAAACTCCTCTGTCCTGAGTACTGAATTTGTGATTTTGTTAGCTGCAGGCTAGACTGTAGATTCAAACTACATATATTTTTTTTCTTCCAGTTTTTACAGCTGAACATACTCACAGTATTAGCTAAATGGGACTTTCATGTATTAAAAAACCAAAACGAGTATTTTATTCATTTGTGTTTGTTAATTTGGCAGTTTTCATTAGAGCAGTGGTGAGTAATAGACCCTAGGTAATGGCAGGAGAAGATCCTGATGGAGAGCACTCGCTGAGGTCTTGGCTGGCACTGCCGGCAGAACCGTTCGGAGGCACTTTGTCACCAGGTGTAGAGTGGATATAGTATTATTTGTGGTGCTGGTTCTGGAGGTGCAGCTCTACCCCACTACGGAACTTGTGTTTTAGTCATTGTGTTTGAAGAAAGCACTGAGGGATAGGATCTTTCTTATCTCTGGGCCTTAGTTTAGAGCATCAGTCATACACAGGCTTAACTTTGTGCACATGTCAAATATTCATGTGCTGTCCTAAATAATGTCAGTTTCTTCTGTCATTGACCTACATCTTTTGGACTGAATCTCTGTACAACTGCTTTCTTACAGCTGAATGTTGTTAGCCCCAAGGAAAGGACAATGAGGATCTACTGCAGCATGTGAGGGTAAAAGGAAGAGTCGTGGGATGAAATTTTTAAAAATAAATTTGGAGTGTGAAATATTTTCTGCCTAAATTATGTGGATGGCCATAACTTAATCCTTCTAACAAGACAGCCCACAGGAAAGAAATCTGCCCCACCTCCTACATTGGACAGCTGACACAATGTACAAGGGTAACATCATCTATATAATCACTGGGATTAGATGCAGTTATAGGCCAAACGTTTTGCTTCGGGACACTGATGAAGGTACTGCTGTAGCCCTGGGACTCTGTATTCTCAGCTGTGCTTGGCCTCACGAACGCAGGCCACTGCTTGTTGGCTCTCTGAGCGCGCTGGCATCGGTGCCCGGGAGCCACCCCTCTGCCCCCCGGGTCTCTGTTTCCCAGCCCGTGTTCTGTGTGGGCAGCGTTGCCCAGCGCGAGACCAGCGCGCGCTGTTACACTCCCTGGGTGATGTACCAGGTTAGCACTGCAGTGGGACTGGGCAGGCTTCCTTGTTTTGTCCGTAGTCTGAACTGTACTGAGATGGTTTGTACTCCTTACATACAGGTGTAATTTTGGCTGCACTCAAAGACTGCACAGGAGAACTGCAGTACTCAGATCTTCTGGAAACTTGTTCCTGTCAAAAAGGAGATGAGACAGTTGTGGGGTATGGGTTCCTTTGCCTAAGAAACTTCAATAGCTTGGGTTAAATAAAGGAAGGCTAAAGCTCATATCTTTTATCATCATAATTAATTTCCCCCAAGCAGGCTGGGACAGCTGTGCTCATGTGAGGGAATCTGTGCTCTTGGTTAAATATTTGCTATTGAAGCCCTAGTCCTTATTAAGTGTTCTCAATAAACAATGTTTTAAAAAGCAAACAGCTAAATTCTATAGGTTTATTCACAGCACTGAAGTTGCTTGCTAGCAGCAGCTTCCTGTGTTCCCTGGTAATGTACAAGAATCTCTTAAGTATTTAGAATCTTATAAGCATTTAATACCATGTATTTGCAAATGAATCAAAATAACCTCAGTTTACTTACAGTATTTTAATCTGTTTTAGAAGATGAATATGTGATCATGTTTAAGGAAGGGTTTCCTTTTTCTTTTCTTTTTCTATGCTTAGAAATGTTTTCCCACTAAGATGCAGGGGAAAATAGGTTCACTAAGAGCAAAAGGACTCAGCCCTTATTTGCTTTACCTAAAAGATTGTGGTCCGTATTTTGCTTTCATAAATTAATAAAGTGAGTATATAAAGTTTAATAGAAAGCATAGTGAAATTTATAATTAAATAATTAAAGTGATAGAACATGGAATTCTATTTTCTAACAATAAAAATTGTGGTGCTCACTGTTAAGAATATTTTATTATGAGTAGTGTACTCTAATGAAAACGTTACAGATGTTTATTTATTTAAATAAAGTAGTCTCTAGAATCTGTTAGATTTTATACCTAAAGTAATTTTGACAAATGGAGTTATATCTGCAAATTTAACTTGGACGTCCCATCATTTTTCACTTTGTATGTGATTTGTAGTAGTTTTTTTCCATTTTATTTTGGATGTGAGAAGGCGTTCTTAGTCAGTTTAGCTCCTGCTTAGTTTCTTGTACTCCTGTTGGTACTTGTGTTATGTGTATATATATAATATATCTATTAATGTGTATTATCTATTGTAGTATAATGTATCATAACCGTGGAGAGAATGAAACCCAATAACTTTACCCCATGGTTTGTTCCACATCTTACAAGATGAGATGATAGATTCCAAGGGATATAGCTGGTATTTTTAAAACACAGTCTGGATTTTATGTTAAATTGTAATATACTGCAGATATGATGCTATATGTATACCATTATTTCAATAGTCCTAGCTGTCCTAGACATTTCCTCAAAATAAGGAAGGAGAGGGGGAAATTCTCCTCTACCAGCTCACAGCTGATGACCTGAAGTTACTGATTTAGTTACAAATATACACATACAATACTGTGTCCTGTCTTATTTGCCATTTGGTTAGGCAGGGATGGTATTATTGATAATTATGGAATTATCCTTGAAGAAATGCTGTGTAACTCAGGAGTATTAATAGACAATACTGCAGTTATACAGCTGTGTTACTGCCTGTACTAGTAAAGACTCATTACAAGCCAAACTTTTTAAGCAGCAGGGAGAACTGCATGGAGCACGTGGAAATGTACTGCTGCTAACATCATTAAAGAAGTACTGATCACAGAAGGAGCAAAGTGGAAAATTGTCAGAACCTAATGGAACTTTAGTAGAAATTTCAGGAGTTAGATAAACTTCAAAGGCCTAAAGACAGATAATTCTGTTGTCTCTGGTGTGATCATAAAGCATTAGAATTTTCAGTCCCCAAGCTTTAAGATTCAATTAATCCTTTGGCCTCTTTTAACTCCGTAATGGATACAGAAATGTCTATATTGTCCTGTGTAATTTTGTAAATACTTCTTTTTTGTGTGATGGAATCACACCAGGTGATAATTTGGTTCAGATGACCATCTGGATAGATGCCAGCATGTGTCTGGAGGCGTGCAGTCTTGTGCAGGCATGTGGGGCTGGAGGTGCAGTGTCTGCAGGGTGCAGCCCTCGGGCTTAGCCGGGCTCTGGTAGCTGTTCTTGCGTGGAGAGTCAGTTGGCACAGAGAAGTGCAGTTTGTTGGGGAAGGAAGGGTTGTGGCGTGTTGGACTGTTGCGTGGGCATTCCACAGAAACCCAGTCAAATCTGACACTGATGTTTCAGTCCTTAAAGACAAGCTCTCAAGTAAGGAGACACAGGAGCCCTGAGCAATTTCAGACATACTCATTGACCATCATTCTAAAAAGAGATGAAATTGTGAATACACAGCAGTTAGCAGTCAGGTTTTTGAAGGGTTTTTTTACCATTTTGTAGATATAATAATGAATTACATGCAGAAGTGTTGCAGCAGTAGTTATCCAGTACACTGGATTGCAGCAGTAGGTATTTTGTTGCATCATTTTTTCCTCCCATATTTATTTCACTGAACATACAGCTCAAACCTCCACATGAAACTCCCACAGCTTAGATAATTGTGAATATATAAAGCCAAATTGTTCTCTACATTGTATATCTATGTCTCTTTCATCTTTCCAGAGACAAACCACCAACTTGTAAATTTTAATGTCAGAATGACAGAATGTACTTTTAGCTTGAGCAATTGCAGTTTGTTCTGTGCAGATGTGAAAACAGTAGGAAGGGTGAATTGTTACCAGATAGGTATCAAATTGGATAAGTAATCGTACCAATACTATTTTTAGGTTTTAGCATCATACATTCCTTTATTTTTGTATGAAAACTAGAAGTCCTCTTCAATCCAATCAATTGCATAAATGTTACATTAGGACATGTGCCAGCAGATAAATTAGCCCACATCCTACAGACTCAAAATATTTATGTTTTGCTGCTCTTTCTTGCTTGCTTTGTAGGTGTAATTGATCTGTCTCTGGGTTTTGCACTCCACCCATCTTGAAACATGATAAGCATCACAGGCTTTGTTTGGTCTTTCCCCCCACCTCCTTCCCTTTCTATTTCACAATCTTGTTTGCACCCAAGATGAGGCTCTGCTAGAGTAGCAAACAGACCATTTGTCTCAGCTGTGAGCTGTGGTTTCCTGTCCTACCCTGTTCTCTGCCTGTTCACCCTCAGTAGGTACAGATAAGCGCTGATTCTGGAGGGTGAACCATATGGTTTGGGTAATGTTGCTCCTTTATTACAGACAGCTAAGAGAGCATTCAGGAGAGAGGAAGGAGATGGGAAAGGAAATTGTTTGGAAGTGATCTAAATTACCTTTGCTGATCTGTTATTTTGGGTCAGTTGGTCACCTGCAGCAGCCTGTTGTTAGAACTGCAAATGATCAAGATGTTCTGTTTAGTTTTAAAGTCATGGAGCCACGGAGCTTTTTTTTTTTTTTTTTTTTTTTTTTTTTTTTATGTATAGATTTATAGAAATTGAGGAAGATCACGGATTTCATTTTAAATGACATATTTGTAGCCCTTCTAGTTGTAAAGCACAAAATGAAGATAGGACATTTGCAAACCAAAAATGCTTCTGAGTTTTTAGGGGCTTCTGTTTTGACTCTTGAATTTGGGGTTGGCAATTCCACTAGTAGAGTTCTCTATTTAGACCAAGTGTAGTGTAAAATCAGTGGCTAAAGGCTGAAATGCAAATAGATTAAAAGGTTCTTGTGCCCCAGATAAAAAGAAAGAAAGTAAAGAAAACAGTCTGGATGTAGAAAGATGAAGCAAAAGTGAGACACTGAAAAGCAAAACAAAGCAAAGAGAAAGCTCTGAAAATATTTTTTCATCTGAGCCTGTGGTCTAGAGAGCACAGTTTACAGCCATGGGTCTAAGATCAGGGCTGGAGGATCCAGAATACCCAGGTTGTCTCCTGCTCTGAGCTGTATGATCTTAGTGAGTCGCTTTGAAATAGTGTGCCGAGCCTGTGCCTTTTGCAGTGAGGCTTTACAAATCAGCTACATAGGAGTACAGCAGGTTTTTATGTGAAAGAAGGTGTTTATTCTTTTTGCACTCTCACGGAATTTCCATGGTGAGAAAATATCAGTAACCCCTGTGTAATTTCGCCAGTTTACTGCCATACAGGTGAGAAACTAATTTCTCTTTGCTTCCCTTAACTCATTCCAGGCTTGGTGTGCATCTGACCTTTTTTACCCTTTATCTCCTACCTGCTCTGGTCTTGTTACATCCTTTGGAATGAGGTGTCTGACCTCTTTCTGGCTCTGTGCGTCTCTCCCTCCTCTTGGTTGCTGTGCTGTGATCAATCAGCCCTTTTGCTATTTGTCCCTCCCTCTCATTTCAGGCATGCCAGTTGTTTGAACATGTGCCATGATCTCCGAGGGAGGAGGGAGTCTTGGCTGCCCTGGCCTTTCCCAGAGTTTTTTCTTGCTGGTGCCTCTGCAACAAAACTCTCTTTCGACAGCACTGTGGGAGCAGAGGGAAGGGAGGGGCAAAGACCCCGGGCTCTGGCAGGAAAGGGCGCAGAGATTAAAAAATGAACCAAGCATCGCAGAGTGCAGATTATTAGAGTTGCTCGCTGCATATTCAGCTGATATTTGCAGGAAGCAGACTGATACCCATTATGGGAAACTTGTTTGTCCCTAAATATAGGAAGCGAAAAAGTTTAAAAGCGTTCATAATTTTCCACTCCCTAAGTCACACAGTATTTCTGCCATAGGCAGGAGTACTGGTTTGCAGGGGTGAGAAATGTAATTCTTCAATTTTACCTTGTATCATAGAATCATGAAAAGTAACCTTGGAGAGAATCTTGATAAACCATCCCATCACGTTCTAATATGGAAATATCTTCATTTCTGATGGTTTATCCTGGCGTTTAGATGTTGTTAGTATTAGTCTGATGTCTCATGACTCATGGAGTAAATTTTGTGGCCATTCTTAACCTTTCATTTTGTACTTCTGGTTTTGCTGTGGTCATTTCTTGTGCCAACAGGTTAATTTGTTGGTTCCCAAACCACATTGCTTATCTAAATGAGGACACTTTTTTTTTTAACAAGTGCAGTTGTTTAGTCCTTAAAAATCTTTGTAGACTAGTCTTAATTTATTTGGCTCAGTAACACACTTTGAATTAAAAAAAAAAAAAAAAAAAAGAAGGTGCAAACAATCTGATGGGCAGAGTGCTGTTTATATATTCTCTGTGGATTTGTCAGTTGTTCAGTTACCAGTAGCTAAGGGATAGGAGCAACATTTCCAGGGTTCCTGCCTCAAGCTTATGCTAGGAGCTGTTTGACTGTATGTTTTGGGTGTAGAACTTGATGTGATCGGGCCAGGAGTCTGGCTTGCACCAGTCAGGCTGCTGGGTTAGTTGTGAGCCGGAGCCTGCCTGGTGACACCAAACCCACATCCTTTCTGCCGACGTGTCCCAGGGTGTCAGAATGAGCAAATGCCGGCCCCTGAGAGGCACACTGCTTGTCCCCTCCCTGAGAACACCTCTTCTGCAGGGAGGTTGCTCCAGTCCTTTGCACCAGTGTTACTGGCTGCTGAGCTTGCCACCAAGGAGTGATGCTTATCTTTGGGATCTGAGCAATTTACCAAGAAACAGCTTTAAAACCACGAGTCTCATTTAACTGGATGTCTGCCAGATGTTTACTCCCTTTGTACATGACAAAATGGTCTTAGATTAAAAAAAGCCTAACAACATCATCCATACCCTCTTACACCTTCTTTTATCTACAGTAAATCACATTAGTGATAACACTTCTGTCTCTAAAGTTTTGCCTGCTCAAACTTCTGGCATCCTAGCATGGTTTGGGTAATTTGGAATAACGTATCATGGGATACATAAGGGAAATACTTGTCAGAAAAGAGGGGAAAACATAAAAGGTTGCATTCAGGGATTATTTGGATGCTGAGGAAGCTGACAATGAGAGGAGTTTCCTGATATTCAAAGTGTGTGTGTGTCACTGGTGGAGGACCTTGCTTGGGTGGCAGACTCTTGATAAGAACTCACTAAAATGCAAATTCTTATCTTAGATAGGTGGGTGGGTTTCAGCTACTTAGTAAAGTCTCTGGTCCCATGGGACTTTCTGTCTGATCTGGCAACTGCTTTGAATGCGTCACCTCACAGGGAGCCTTGGCTGTTAAACTCATCCCTAGGTGGCTAAAGAAGCTCTTTCCATTTTGTATGAAGGGGCAGTAAAGAAAGGCTGTGAAAATTTTCAGGACTCTCAAACCTGTTTCTTAAATAGCATCCATGTTGTTGTGGGAAAAATGGACAAGTTTAATGTAGGTATACATGAGTAGGCTGTGTGCTATTTAATATGTAGGTCACAGAGGAGAAGGCATGGATGCAAAAGTTTATCTGTTTATCTGTTACTAGACCTGATCAGTGGTTAATGCCCTGTATTGTTAAGCCAGAGACTTAGGCTACAAATGGAGTAAACAAAACAGCATCAGGCTTTACTCTTTGGCGCTGTGGCCAGCTGCAGGATCTGGTCCTGTCCTGGGGTCTCCGAGCAGGGTGGCTGCATTCCGACTGCCTGCTGGGAATGGTCCTTGGCCAACCCTGGCTGGCACCATGCCTGGCAATTGTTTGGGAGGATGCTCGTTGGGCCAGGCCAGGGCATGCCAGAAACAGACTCCTGGTTTGCTCCCAGAGCTGCAAGGCTCGGGCACATGTCCTGACCAAGGAGGCATGGGCCAGGTCCCACCCCAAGCTGTCACACCTGGTGCTAAAGCAGGATTCTGGTGGATTGCAGCTCACACACAGACCCAGTGCTGGCTTTGCCTTGAGGGTGCTGGTGTGGATGGTGTTACTTCTGATGCTTTGTTATTATGTGAAAGTTCGAGGTGCCAGGTCAGGAATGCTAGAAATATGTTTTATCAGCCTTCCGTAAATTTTTTGTCATTACTGACTCTTGCCATCATTACTTGGGATCTTTTATTTTGTTTAATCTGTGGAGGAAGAGGCAGAAAGGAAATACAGTTTGAATGACTGTCAAGTACTTCAGGACAGTGTGAGAAGGAGCTGGATGTTAATTACCTAATTCAGTGTCAACATTGACAGTTGTCAGCTGGGATACTGTTGACTGAAAGTACTTTGGTCCTTCATATGAAGGGTGCTTGATCATTTCTTTTTTGTTTACTTCCTTTTTTATTGAAGAAAATGAAAGGCTTCAAATGATAATCACTGGACACTTGCATATATTTTTTCAGCTCATATCCCTCTGGGTGTTGGAAGTTCTGTTTGCTGAGTTACCGAAACTGTGCTCAGAAATCAATTCAGATGGGAAGCAGCTGTTTCTGAGGAGAGGGTGTTGAAAAGACAATAAAGGCAGAACAGTGGGGGAAGTTTTCCAAAGAGTGCTGCAGAAGTGCATTTGCTTTGAACACTGGTTTGTCAGAGGCATGATCCCTCAACAGGAAAATGAGAGATGCATATTGGGGAGACACTTTTCACAGAGTTTGTCTCCTTTGTTGGCTCTTAAAAATGTTCGTGGGAAACTACCACTGTTACAAATACATGTCCCATCCTCTGTGCTGGCACAAGCCATCTGTTCACAGGAGGAGAATGTGTTCTGAAAATTTGTCACTAAATAAGTAATGGTTTTCAGGCTATATGGACCAAAGACAGTGTTTTTGGGAGGTACAGTTGAAAAGCGAGATTTACCAATTAAGTTGTTAATACCAGAGAAAAGTACCATGGGAGTTTTTAACTTAGTTATTAAATGGTAGAGAGGATGTGAAATGCAGTGCATTGAGCGTTGCAGTACCTGTTTTGCTGGGCTTTTTACTGAGTAGGCCTTCAGCTTTGCCAGCACTGAACTCCCCGGGTTGTGCTGTATTCAGTCCTCTGGCTGTGACATTGCTTCCACTTCCATTGCTACTGCCTTCCTCTCCAATGATTGCAAAGCCCATGTGCAAGGACAGAAAATCTTACTGTAGATGGCTTTTTTCACTTCTGTGCATTCATCCTTCAACACTTTGCCAGAGTAGCTGCACTTAGAAGTTAGGGAACAAGAGCAAAAAGCATTTAGAAACAAAATTTGACCACTGAATTGAAAGTATAGCCCAGGCTTTTGAACTAAATGCAGTTGGAAAGAGTCCTGGTTTTAGATGAACTGAAGGAGTCAAAAAGAAGCGCAGATCAAATTACTTCAGTGGTTAGAATGGGTCACTAAAACATATGACCTGTTTACAAAATCTTTTGCTGTTCACTAGCTATGGTGGTTCTCTGAAAAAATCAGCTGTGGACAGTTCCTGTTGTTATGAATTAACGCTTATACGCAGTTTTTATTACTTTGCTTTGATTTTTGTTGTTGGTTTGGGTTGGGTTTTTTGTATGTTTGCTAAATGTGGCAATTACTCAGTGAGCAAAACAGTCCCTGAAGAAATGTGTGTTTTCCTCTTTTTGACTGTTAAGCAAGCCTTTCTTTCTCTAAGCGTGCTCAGCTTGATCTTGATTTTTGGCATGGTGAACAGATCAAGCTGATGAAACTTGCTTTATGGAGTGACCTGTTGGTGAAGGGTGCTGGAAGTTTTCTGCAGTTATACCAAGTAGCAGACGAAAATCAAAAAAGAAGAAATATGTCGGGTGACTCTCTGTTTTGCATGTCTGGCAGAGTGCCCTTTGGGGGTTCTGCTGCCTCTACAGCTTCATCCTGAGGGGTGCAGAAGCCAGGAGGAGCTGGGAAAGCTCAGCCTGTTCTGGCAGGTGCCTGTCACCTTGCAGCATCAGCACCTTCTGCTCGTAGAATGTGAACCATGAACAGCAAGGTACCTCTGGTATTCCCACTGTGACCTCTGTTTTCTTCCCTATTGAAAAACAGTTAATATGCATCTTGATGTGAAATCAAGCTAGAAAGAACAGCCAGGCTCTTAGTGGGCTTTGTCTGTTATACTGTTCATGCTCTGTGTCATAAGAGATCCTTTTGCACAATACAGGCCATCTTTCTTAAGCAGTTGCACAAGAAAAGCCACAATATTTGGAAAGTAAAATATGAATCAAAATTTTTACAGCACACAACCAGAGGAACTGAAATTTGCAAACAGCAAGCAAGAATTAAATTGCAGTGGCAGCAGTTACCATGTCCAGGTGGTGTGTGGAGGCAAGGCTGCATGACATCAGTTCTCTTTTAATGTGGCTCTGGGTGAGCTGCTGGGGCAGCATGGTATCAAAAACTAGCTCAATCTGGTGGAAGGAAACTTTTCAGACTATTTCACTTAGAGAAGAAGAAAATTTTTTTATTAAGTGCATTAAAAATAAAGATACTGGTTCATGCAGCACTTTTTTTGGCTGGATCTTCTCGAAATAGAGCACCAGTATTTAGCAGATGGAGAAACTGAGGTGCAGAAAGGCAAAATGAGTCATACAAAGGGCGCCAATGAAGTAACTAACAGAGCCTTGTCTCCATTTCTTACCTCCTTTAGAAGAAAAAGCTGAGCAAAAGATGTCACATGAAATATGTGATTTTTTTGTGAAAAAGTGCAACAAGAATGTTAATTCTTCGATTCAGTCTTCTGACATCCAGCTGATAACATCCTTGACAGTTAGCCCTCGATGGTCTTAGCTCAGTTCCAGGAGGAGAGTTAGGCATAACCAGAGGCAGTCTGTGCACAAACAAAGAATCCATGGGGATGGGAGGCATTAACATTTTCCCTTCTGGGAGAACCTCTGCTGGATGCAGGAGACTGTGCAGGGAGAGTCTTCCTGCCAGTGTTCTGTGTGAACATAAGGTATAGAATGTAAGTCTTGGCCCTTCAGGAACTGCCAGCCAACACTTTCCAAATACTCTCAGGGAGTAGTAAAAATGTAAACAGAGAAGCTATGTTAGGTCTCAGAATTACTCAGTGGCGGTTGTGTGAACAGTTGTGCTCATGCTAAAATCTCAGCAAGTCCAAGTGCAAACACTTGGACATCTGGTTTCATGCCTAGCCTGTTTCTGTGCTAGCTGCTGAAACAAATCCTTCTCAACACTATGCAGAAGTACTTTTTAGAGCAGTAAGTGCAAGCCTGAGTTCTGCAATCAAGCACACATTTTGCACAGAGGGTGTAAAAGACAGAAACAAAGTGAAAATGTCGGTGGTTTGAATGTACTGCTGTGCAGGGATTTGAATGCCCCTGCATTCACTAGAAAAAAACAGTCTGGTCAAGTAAGATAAAACTATCTAATGCCGAGCTGAATCCAAGGTGATATTTTGAAAAAGTTGTTACAAAAGTCAATATCTAGAACATTTCACTTATGTACCTTCTCTGCACTTCTTTTTCTTGGTGAGGAGCTGGAACTTCAGAGATGCCACAGAAAGGAAGTTTCTTCCTCTGTAATTTTCTGTCTCTGAGGTTCAGACTTGCAGTTTGAAGGTGAATTAAAGAAATACTTTAATCTTGAAATTCACCACGGAAACTTGTCCTCTGGGACAAGAGCATTTATTTTTGGTAGATTTCATACTCCTCTGCAGAATTCCGATCTTCTAAGGCTTCACCTCCTTCCTTTTCATTAATTTTAGATACCTCTTCAGTCCACACTTGTTGGGTGTTGTCCTTAAAAATTCTCCTTATTTTCATATAAAAAGATTTTTGTTCACCAGTTCCGACTCTGAGAGGCCATGACTACTTTATTCAAACTAACCCAGTACCAAAATAAAACAGCAGCCTGATGCATCTCTGCAAATCATGAGACTATTGAACATTGAACCATTCACGTAAGAGATTGATGAGATTTTGAGCAAGAGTGGTGCGTGGAGAGGTGGAGTAGTGCCCTCGTAGGAGCACTGCTTGCCTTTTCTCATATGGCAGCTGATGTGATCCGTGTAGAAAACCAGGAGCTGCTGAGACACCTGGTCTGGTGGGTGCTGTAGCATGAGGTGGCGTTGCAGTGCTTTCCTCACTTCTGCATCCCTGCACCACTTCAGCATCCTCTTGCGTCTTGTGTCCCACAGCACAAATTCTCCGCTGTCTCCACAATCTATTTCTGTTCTGCTTCACTCCAGCAATTCATGATGTGGGGTGTGAGTACCTTTGTGCACAGGGAAAGAAAAAAGAGAACAAAGTGTTTTCAGCTTCCTGCTGAAGCAGGGCACTGCCACTGTTGCATGGCTCAAAGGAGATGGACAAGTGAAGGTCCACCAGGACTGGTTGATGCAGAACACAATACAGCATTAATATTGTGCATAATTGGAGATAATAATTTCAGTATTGGCCATTGCAAACAATTAAAAATGCTGGTGTATGTGATACGCCATTATCCTGGAATTCATATTTCACTTAGTTATCTTAGAGTGCAGTAGACCAAACCAGAAGATATTCCCACCAATTTCACTCTCCCTGCTTAGAGCTTTGATTTATGTTTGCAAGCATGTTAAAGTGAGGTGACCATGCCTGTTTGCCTGCCCCCACTGGTTAGAGGTGTAGTCCCATAGTATCAATGGGTGTCTGGGTTTGTCTCCTCAGCTGCTACAGCTTTCTGTATAAATGCAGATTAAAGGCTACAGTGGTTTGTTTAAATGCTTAAATGTTGAGTTGTAGAGGGCAGTGTTTAAGCAACAGATGCAATCTTGTCAGAAATAGAAGTCTAACTTTAAGGAGAGGAAGGAACAGAATAGAGGACAAAAATTGCTTCAGCCTCTTTCAAATCAGTATGCGAATGAGAGTCACAGTCCTTAGCCCAAATGCACATTAATTAACAGTTTGTAGTTGATTGGGAGATGGCAGCTAGAGTGGTTGAGGATTAGGCACTTAACTTGATTTTTGGAAATAAGAAATGTTAAATACAGATTATATTTGAGTGGCAGTTTCAAAGGAGGAAGAGAAACGTGTTGTCTTAGTCTGCTTCTGTTTTCTAGGCTTAAGTTATTTTGTTGTATTTACTGTGTAAGCAAGTTTCAGCTGAGCTGGTGGAATTGGTCAGAAGAGTTGAGACTTTGGAATGAAGTGAAAGCAAATTTCGTATGTGTTTGGGTTTTTTTGGGGGGGGGGGTTGCCTTTTTTTTTTTTTTTTTTTTTTTTGGTGTATGGGGAGTAGTTTGGGCTTGAGTGTCCTTTTTTGTTTAATGATACACCAGCTGTGGCACCAGTGACAGAAAATCTCAATTTTTCTATTGCTAAATCTTCTCATTTAGAGGTATATTATCTGTCCGCTGTAATGTGCATTTAAGTGGAATGTGTCTAAGTTAACAACTTCTGTCTTCGCTCATCTTTATACAAATCTTTTCCTAAAGAGAAAGTCTCTCTTTCCCAGCAGTCTAAACATCAGGCCGTGACAGGAGCTAGACAGAAATCTCCCTGGCTGTTGTGTGTCTAGGTACTATGATATTCAGTTGTCAAACTTGTCTGTTTTTCTGGGGCAACTCTCCTGCCTTTAGAAGCTTTTGGGTAGGACGCACAATCCCAGACACTCAGCATAATATCCTGCACATACTTCATGTGAGGCTCTGTGATGCTATCAGAATTCTGGGGTGCCTCTCCAAAAGGGTGATCTGCTTTGGAGTACCTGGAGGAAAAAGCTGTGGTGCTTCATTATATGTAGATCTCCTTAAGAGCACTTCTGAAAAGGGCACTTGGTTCTTGGTGAGGCAATCCTTCTATCACACCTTGTCCTTGTTGGTGCAGTTGTTATGTTTGCAGAAGTGAGGGAGAAGGCAGAGAGAAGATGTTTATCAATTTCAGATTGGTTTCAAGTGTGAAGTTCAGACATGGTGAAATGCTGTAGGAAGTTCTCTGTCCACATCTTTCTTTAATGAGCACTGAGATGGGTGTGAGGTGTGCACATTGCACATACCAATATTTCATGCACATTGAAGAAGTTCTTGTTTTCAGGAAAAACACATTCCAGGAGAGAGAAATGGAGAGGAACCATGAAATGCTGTTTCTCCGTGTTCTGTCTCTTCTTGAAGACAATATGGGTATGGGCAGAGGAATGTTAGTATGAGAAAAAAGATACCAGTGTTTCTGCTATAAAATCAACTGGGAAAGTTTCCATCCGTCCAGAATTTGATGAAAGTAATTGTACAAAGGTCTCCTAATTAAAGATTAAGGGAGAATGCTGAGAAATTGTTAATTTAACCTTCAGGTCTATGCAGCAAGTTTTTTTTTTAATTTTTGGTATTTGCACAAAACTGCTTTTTTAAGGATTCATCTGCCCTTACTCTTCATTTACCAGGTTTAATTGGAGCTGCCTTTATAGCAATTTTAGTATAAAATAACTATTTTCAGGAGGAATCTAGTACTTATTTTAACTTTCAAGGTGATAAACAGAAGGTTATGAATTGCTGAGAAATAAAGTGTGTTTCCCCTTCATATAAAGTTTATGTCATTTGGCTTATGACAGAATTATATACCTAAAGACATAAAGAAGATGGCAAGAGAAGAGATTAGAAAAATAATGTCTTATGTATTTCAGATTCAGTTAATTTTATAGTCTGTGTGTGTATGTAAAAACTTAACTTTGCAGGCAGTATTACAAGTGCAGAAGTGCTAATACTTCTACAACATCTCTGAAATTTGATTTCTGTGCATGAATGGAGGAACATGGAACAGCAGAGGAAGGAGAGTCTGTTCGGTTTGTACCTGCACAGCAAGAGGAGTTGTGTGCAAGTCCCACCACCTGCACAGGGCCTGGGGGCTGCGTGCTCTGGGCAGGAGGGTCTGCACTCTGCTTGCGCCCAGGAGGAGAAGTCATGAGGCCTGGCTAGAGTCCTTGCACAGTCCTACCTAGAAGTCTTGTTTGGCAGTAAATTGCTGCTACTTTGGAGCACGTTCCTGCTTTCTATGTGTTTCAGTTTTTAGTTTCTAAAACTTGTGGCAGAATAGTACCTCCCCCCCACAAACACAGACACACACACAGAGACACAAAATCTGTATATATATGTACATGTATATATACTTTGCCTGTTTATTAATGGTAGGTACCTTCTAAGCTATAGCAGAATTACTGGGTTGTTGGTTTTTTTTGTAGTGAATTCTTGTCTGTTACCCATTTGAGTAGAGTCTCAATGAGTATACATAGCAGTGATAACTCCAAACGCACAAGCTATTGATGTGTGGTACAACTACTAAAGCAAGCATGAGCTGGAGGTCTTGGCAGAATCTGAAGTGTTATGTAGGGTATTCTTGCATGAAGAGTGTGATGCTAAATATTAGATGAAGCTGCTCCTCCTTAGCAACTCATATCTGCTTTCCAGGTTTTGAATTCTACAGTTGCTGTTTCTTCAGCAAAACATCAAAATGAACCAAGAAAAAGCTGCTGTTTTTTTTCATACCATGCAAATCTTTCATTAATAAAATGCCAGGGAGGTATAGATTCGCTTCAGTGGTGGGATCACAGTAGAAACTTCAGTCCCTGCTGCTTTGAACTCTAAGAGGAAAAAATGTGATTTATAAATGAGTGGATGAATTTGAGGGCACCAGTTGTTCAGAGACAAATAGTTCAAGCAGAATACAATGATTGTTCCAAGGGCCAGGTGTGAGGGAGTAACAAGAAAGCATTTCTCTTTATTTCTGGGTGATAGCTTGTTGTGTTGGAGAATGGTTGTGCTCATAGCAGAGCCAAGAGTAGGCAGAGGTAAGTTATAGGCAAGCCTCTGGAAGTGAATTAAAAGAGAGGATTTTTGCAAAGAGGAGAAAAAGACTAAAAAAATCCAATGAGTAGACTTCAGGAACTGAGGTCTGCTATTCCCTTCAAAAGCAACTGAAAAGCCGTTTGTCTGACATGCTGCTTCATATCCTGTCCTGTGTGTCCCCAAAAGCGAGGAGCCAGTCCATATTTCCCTGTGTGGGTTTGCCCCCACGGATGTCCTTTGTAGCCAGCACCACTCTGTGCTGTGCCAGTGGGACAGGCAGCCTTGTGCTCCTTCGGAAATGTGCTTTCCTGGCTGGTAATTGCCTGTTACCTGAGTTTATGTATTCATGACCCTTGTCCTTTTGTTCTCACTGAAATTTGTGAGGGTACTTTAATATATCTGAGAGAAAAGTTAGGAAGTTTAGTTTGAGGTGTTTCTTTGGTACCTTGAACTGAGCAGGCTGACACGATGCTGAGCCAGAGGAATAGCTCACATAAACTGGCTGAGAGCAGGGACAGTAGCTTCCAGAGGGATAACCAAGAGAAGTGCTTAAGTCCTAAATCATTCCAGTTCTTAGTGAAGTAAATGTAACTTACTTTTGTAAGTCAATCCAAACAATTTAACCTGACTTCTCGAAAAGCCAAGCATATTTAAGAACAGAACAAATCCCTAAAGACACATAAAAAGTGTGGACTTGTTTGTTTTTTGTTTTTTTTTTTTTTTAAAGAAAGAAAGTGGAACAGAAGTAATCTTGGGACTGTGCATTTCACTACAGTAAAAATGTGAAATCCAGTTTTATGAGGCTGTTACCAGTGGTAGGAAAGATACTGTGGGGGACATCCTGTGGTACTGGGGGTGTGTTTTACATTTGGGTGTGGTTAATAATGTAAAATTACTGCCTAAGTAATACTTTTTTACCAGGTCATTTATTTTATTTCTGGTTCCAAATATGTCCTGAAAATACAGTGTCTTGAAGATTCTGTGGCAATCCAGAAGATGACAATATAAATTTGTGATTTGACTGTGAGAATACTAATATCCTCTGTCATTTGAAGCAAAATGACCTAACTTGTTTAAGAATTTTCTCCTTCTAATTGGGACAGCATGTAATTCCCCCTCATCTCTGGCTAGTCACTTGGGTCAAAAGAATAAGTGTGCTTTGTCTGCCTGGATTCTCAAAGATATAAATCACTGGACCATTTTCAGTTGTACATTGAAATTCTCTTTCTGGGTTCTCCTGGGGAAACCAGACACTGTCAGCTTTCCATCCATGCCTGGCTCTGCTGTCTCTGTACACAGGAGCATCATCGTAGAAAGGAAGTTTGCTGTGCAGTAAAATGATTTTTACCCTTGTTCATAAGTTACAATTTAGCTCCAGAACCTTGCTGGCTTCACCTTTTTTTAAATTCTTGGCATTCAGCTGCCTCATTTCCACTCATCTTTGTCCTGGATAATTTTCTTTTATTAAGAAGTGGCTTCCTCACTCCACCTCTTAGTAGTTCAGCTCCTGTAGACAATATTTCCCCCTAGCACTCTTGCCTCCCAGCGTGGTATTCCCACACTTTATAAATATGCTTGCAGTGGTGCCACAAGCTGTCCCTTCTTATTTATGGATAGAATTGCAAATTTCATCCAGATGGTGCTGTTTTTTAAAGTCTGCTTCTGAAATCTGTTTGCAAGATATGATCTGCCTGAGCATATGCCTGATCATCTGTTTTTGGGAGATCTCCTTTCAGGATTCCTGGGTTATTTTTGCTGTTTAAAAGTTGTGCTTCATTAAATGCCATGAGTCAGTGGAACGGGATCCTTTTGTTTGCCAGAGCAGCACAAGTAGTGTCTAAAATCTGCTTAAGACTTACATACTGTTTTGTCAGAATTGTTTCTGAAAGACTTAGTGCTCTTTGAGCTTAATGAGAAAAAAACCAGTATTTTATGATCTGTAGTAAATGACAGTTAGTAATCTGAATAGTAGTAATTACGAGCTTTATACCAAGAGACATTTGACAGAAGTTCTAGCTATACTAGGGGTTTGGGTTTCTCAGTGTCAGTGCATTTGATGGTGCTTGTACTCCCTGGCTGGGTCCGAGCTACCCACCTGCAGCTTGCGCACAGTCCTTCCTGATTTCTCTTGGGGACTTGGTCTCATGCAATTTGTATTGCTTCTTTTTTTTTTTTTTCTCTCCTTCTGTTAGCTCTTTGTGTGCCTACATTCCTTTGTTCTTAAAACTGACAAACAAAAATTCCTTGGCATTTACGGTGCATTGGCATTTTTTCTTAAGCATGTAAATTGTCACTAAATGCCATAAGGAGGGCTCTGACAGCTTCAGTTTTTTGAAGTTGTATCTGTGGATAAAGAGCTCCACAGTTGTACAGCAGAGGTGTGTGATGGAATATGAAGTCTGTGCTTCAGTCAAGTTGAGACCAGCTTGTGGAATCAGTGTATGAGCAGTGAAAGTCTCAGAATTCAAAAGGCAAAGAATTAAAATACCTCTGTCCCAACCCCCACTCCCACAGATACCCTTCTGATTTTAAAGGCAGATTAACTCTCATGGTTGATAGGCCTCTGCTCGGTATCCTTTGCCATGTAGTTCATTTGTTGGTCCATAACCAACAATTTCAACGCACTCAGCTTTTTGTTCCTCTAGGTAGAAATCATGCTGGCAGATTAGCGAGGAGGATCATGGGTGGCATTGTCATCTTCTGTGGAATGCCCAAAGTATGCCTGTCCACGGGACACTATTCTGGTTTGTCCATATATTTAAGTCCTTTAGTAGCTGGCTTTGAGTAACTAGTGACTGTGGGTGGAAAAATGTAATGCAAATGGCTTTTGCCCTGAACTTTCAACTTTTGTCCTGACCCGCAGTTGCGGTGTAAAATAGACTTGCAAACCAGAAATATTTTTATCATCACCTTCCAAGTTCAGGGCCAACAGAACTTCGCAAAACTTGCTTTTGGGTGTTAGTGCCACACTGCACAGAACATGTAGGACAGTGACCCAAAGACTCTTTGGGGCAAGCTGTAGCCACTGTTGACAGCTACTAAACAGACACATGCTTTGATGTGTAGGATTGTTGAGGCAATTTGGCTTCTTGTTTCACTGGATATAAAACTTCAGCAGTGTTGGGTGCTTGGTACAAGAGGCTGGAGCACTCTGCTGCAGGATAATTGTTCTGTTGCTTTGCTTTGGTGTTGCAGCTTTTTGACAGTTGTTTCCGTAACCTTCCCACCCAGAGCAATGCTTGTATCTTCAGACAGCATGTTAATAAGAGTAGCCTTTGGAAGATGTTGTGACACACATTAGTATTTGTGCACTACTGAGAGGGAGACACAGAAAAAAAAATGGGATGGGAAAGGGAATAGGAAAGAGAAAAATTGCCGGGTTGGAGGGGGAAGGGGAGAAGTGGCCAAGGAAAGGGAAATGAAGACAGAAAGACAGAGAAAGAACTGTTTCCCCATTTATGAGGAAAGGGAGCCTTCAAATCAGGATGACTGAATTCAGCTGCTCAGGCCACTTTATACCCATGAACTTGCAATTAAATGCGGAAGTGGCAAACAAAAGACGAGCTAAAAGAAGATATTGTTAAATAGTCAGCATTGGAGGATGTAGAGGGAAACTCAGAAAATGGACAGAGCCCAAGTCATGAATAAGCACTCAGTTTCCTGGGATTCTGCTGTGGGTGGGAGGGTCGCTGGAGGTGCTGGGGCCTCTGTCATTCAGAAGCACTGCAGTGGCACAGACCCTTTGTGCTTCTCCTCTGGTTGCTGCCACAAAGAGAGGTTTTATTCAATTTCATGGTGCTGAGTCGACAGGCCTCTTTCTACTAAGCAAGGGGTTTATTCCCCAGGCCAAGCTCTCAGAGAGGCTCTGTGAACCTTGATTGTTGTCTGGCTTGGAGGTATATTGTCTGCTGCTTGAATTTTTTTTGATCTTTTGCCTAGATAACCTCAACTTGTTCCTGTTTTGCTTTGGAAAATTACACATGCCTGATCAGTTTTTCCTGGATTATTTCACAGGAAATAATGGAGACATCCAAAAGGCGTAAGGACTGTTACCTCATGGGCTGGCCAGATGGTTCTGAAGTATTTTTGGTGCTTTTTTTTTTTGGTGGGGGGGGGAATGTAAGACAGAGTAAAGCTTCCCATGGCTGCTTTCTTAACGCTGGAAAGCAAGCACAACATTAATTGTGATGCTATTAGGAATTGTACAGGACATAACAGGTACATAGTAACTCTCCCTCACTGCCTCCCGTAGTAGTTTTTTATATGTATCTTGAAATATGTTCCTTATCAGACATTGTTGGTATCTCACTTGTTTCGCTTCCATGCAGTCTTGGTGAGGCTGAGGGGCTTGACGCTTTCTGAGACTGAGGCTTTGTGTTGGAGCAAGGAACTCTTTACAATGTTTAATGGACTACACTAACCTGTGTTTGAGAGGAAGGTTACCTTTCTCTCCTCTTAGAACGCCAGCCAGAAGGCAGGTGGGTGCCTACAGCAATGGTGGTTTTAGAATTAGTGACCCACAGAACATTTTTGACACAGTAACCAATTGAGAAAAGTGTTAGGGAATTACTAGGGAGACCTAAATTCAACAATTTTTTATACAGTCATATGAAAAAATACTTTGGTGGATAGATTTTAAATACTCTTTACCGGCTCCAAGCCCCTATACCCTGTTTTCTCTTCCCAATACTGTAATTCATTAACAGCTGTAGACCAGCAGGATGTATCAGCTTGTGAATTCTTGTCACATGTGTCTCACCCCAGGTGAGAATTACAGCGTGATGTTAGAGCGTAAGTAAACAAAGTAAGGAGGAGTGCCTGTTCCAGAAGGAGTAGGGAGATCGAAGTAGAGTGCTGGACAAATGATGCTACGAAATATCCCTGAAGGTTTGCTGTGCTTGGGTAGTGCCAATGAGATCATCTGATGACTCTGGTATGAACATGACAGTCGTTGACAAAAGATGACACTTTTCAGGTATGATGTCCATCAGTTTTATGTGAAAATCTCAGAATTACTTTGGAATTAATTTTTTAAATTGTTTTTTTATTCCTGACTAAAGGAAGGGAAGTCAGGGATAATTTTTGGAGTTAATTTTTTAACACCTGACTTTTTTTGGAATAATTTTTGGAATTTTTTTTTTTATTCCTGACTAAATTAAGTCTCATATTTTTAAAAAAGGATGAGCTCAGGTTATGCAGTTCTGTTGATGATAGCGACTGTATAAATGTTTTTTCCTGAGATGTGAGAAAAGGGGAGGACTTACCTGCATAATTTACTGTGAGCAGCATCTCCTTTGTACCGTCAGACAAACACATGTGGCATTCTCACTATTTATTTTTAAGCAATATCTGGTCTAGTTATTTGGGTGGTGTATTCCAGTATCACCTTTTAAGAGACAGAAACATTTCTACTCCCAGGGCAGGGTGAGCTGAAGGCAGCTGATATCTCGTGCTGGTTTTCTCACCCCCAGCAAAGTGTCCCTGGTGCAGCTGTTCAGGAGGCAGTGGATCTTGTAACCCAGCTCAGTGAGAGCAGTGTCCTGCAAGGTGTTCCATATCAGAAAGGAAAACCACCCGAGATCTGTCCAAGTAGCGCTACCTGAGCTTGAGTGATTTGGTGTCCACCAGGTATCACTGTTGTCACTGAAAAAATGCACACTTGGGATTTTGGAAAATTAGATAGATTTCTGAAGCTGATTGGAGAAACTGGAAGTTTTCTATTTTTGAAACTGCTAGTATAAATCTTTTTTCCTCTGTTAATATTTGTTTCTCTATTAGTACAGTATTAAGTATTAAAGAGTAACATTTACAGATCATCATTAAAACTGACTTTCAATACTTTTGTTATCATGGAAACAAGGTTTACATCTTGAAAATAGTCTTAATTTCTGAAGTGCATAATGAATGCTTACATATATTGAGCAATCTTATTATCAAGTGAGGGCCCTTTCAGAGTAAAAAAACTATGTAATGGAAAAGTTTGTGCTGGTTTCATATTTATTAAAAATGTATCTTGTTGTGAAACATGTGGCCTGAAAATGTTTTTAATTATGAAAGCATTCTATAGCATTTACTGAGAGATGAGAGACTGTATGTGCTTTCATGCAGATCCTCTACAAAACATTGTGTCCTCCTCTCCTTGTTAACTTCATTATGCAGTCCTCATCTCCTCCCCAGAGACTTCTCCATTGTCAAGGGCAGCTGCATTTGCTTATTACAAGAACCACGGTCATTGGTCACATCAAAACAAAGCAAAGCTCTTAATCCCATATTGTAACTATAAATCAATAAATCAATCCAAATTTTCTTTTAAGTGCAGGTACAATATATAGCTTTGGATGCATTTACCCTAAGGGCTGCTGTGTGTATATATATATATATATATATATATATATATATATGTATTAAAATAAATAAAATTTAATTGATTTTCCCCAAAAATTGTCTTCTCTAGTAGGCAGAAGAATAAGTAGAGTTTTGTGCCTAAGATCTTATTTATTTTCAAGATGAATGCATAAAACTGAGAATCCTACATCTGTGGAAATCTGTTTCTTTCTGAGCTGCTCTCAGGCCTATTCAGTGCATTGCTGAGAGGCTGAGTATCTTACATGCAGAGCTGGTTGAAATTCAGATCGTTCCTCTTATATGATAACTTCAGATATTTCAGAATATCCTCTCGTCCCAAATCAGCACTAATTGACTACCTCCAATTATGAGAGGAGTGGATTCTAACATGAAGGATTAACCAGCATTCCTTTTGCTCATTGTGGAAATGGATTATGGGTCAAGACTGTCCAGGAATTACAGCTCTTAAGGCTTTTGCAATGTGATTCAGTATCTGTTCAGCCCATAATGTTTATTTTAAATCACAGTATTTATGTTTTGCAGTCAGTTACTGCTGCAGATAGCTGATGCACAGAACTAATGTGCTGTGCAGTAACTAGGGCAGAAGAGTGTGGGAAGCAAGCCCTGGGCAGGGTCCAGGACAGAGCCCTGCTGTGCTGAGGGGAAAGCCTGAAGCCTCTCACTGCTGCACGGTCACTCTTGGGTCAAAGGGTCTTTGCTTCTTGCCCACTGGGAGGAAGGAGCTGACAATGTCACCCGTCCTCCCCTGTTGGTACAATATCCTGACAGTGCAATGAATTTTTTTGTGTACAGGCAAATCTAAAACCTCCAGGGAAGGACACCCCTGTCATCAGAACTGGATTCAACTTTCCAGGCATGTTTCCAAGATTCAATTGCTGAGTGCTTTGGGAAGAACTTGGAGCTGTCATTTTTCTGGGAGATATTAATGGAAAGGAGGGAGTGAGAGGTAGATGGTTTCCTTAGAAACACAAAGACCTTAACCATTCCTGTTCTGCATTTTTGTATTGTTTACCTGTAGCATTTTATTGTGATTTCAATATTCTTTTGCATTCACTGTGCTGCAGTAAGAGGTTTGTGAGAATTTGACTAATGCTCTGTCATTTGACCTAAAATCCCTAGACTGTTTTGCATGTCTTGATTTATCAGAACAGGTCTTAACACTTGATTTTTCTAGAGACAGCTATGCTGATCAGTTGCTCATCTTATTTATAACAACATTTAAATAGCATGCCCACTTCTTCTTTTTAGTGCTCCAGCACTGGTAATTTTTGCTTGCATTTGATAGTCAGATTTCCTGTGGCTTCTTTTGTGGGTACTGAAGTTATAAGAGAATTTTTGTTAGTAAGACTTCAGAATTTGAGCGAAATACAAGCTGTCAAGGAAGGTCTTCTGTGTGCAGAAATACTGCTAGGAGTATTGTTTGTGATGGGAGACTTGGCCTTGGTGACTGCTTTGTTGTACTTAGTGCAATGTAAAATTGATGCTTCTGGGTCAGGGACAGCTTACACTGCCATGTGACATTTTGGTAACTGAACCTGCTTCTCTTTGTGAGGGAGGCTTTCAGCTTCTCATATTTCATCTTAGTGCGTGATACTGAAGAGAGCATCTTTAGTTAATAGGACAACTTGGGAGGCTCTTGGATGTCCTGGAGTTAGCCTGATCATGCCATTGTTGCTCTAGCTTCAGAAGGGAGGGCTGCTGAACTATCAGGCACACTGATGGGACCTTGCCTTTGGTACATTCAGGTTCTAGATAAATGTCCAGAGCTGATCAGGCATGTCTGAGTGTTCTGATTTTGTTGGTTAAATGCCCCAAGTCCTGAGAATGCTGGAGATTCATGAATGAGAGTTTAATGAACTTCATGAATCCTCAGTCTTTAGAAATGGAATATCCTTTTTTAACCATCTGGGTATGTGATCCTTAATGAATAACAGAAGAGCCTTGGAGTGCCAGTTGCAAGGGTTGCCACCTTAGACCAAGAGTTGGAATCCTTGTGTGACTATGTAAGGTCCGTGTCACATGTGATACCTGAGCAGTAAAATCACATATCCTATTGGACATGCACTTCCAGATTTCAACCCACAAATAGAACTTTAGTGGGGCCTTTTAGGATTGGATGATCTCCAGAGGTTCCTTCCAGTCCCAGCTATTCTGTGATTTTGTGATTCTTATCACAAATCATCTTATATTCACTGGGTGAGTTGATAGGCACTTAAGAGTTTAGTGGCTCCTAGCTAAAACCTCTTTGGACTTTGAATGGAAACATTTGGCTAGAAACTGTATGAAATCTTACTTGGGGTCGTTTTTGGGTTTTTGGGGTTTTTTTGTCATGTAGTCATATTTTTGTAATCACATTTTCAGCATTGAAGTGCAGGGATATGCAAACTAAAGGAGTATAGAGTGGGAAAAATAACTGAACATCATGCAAGCAGAAGTGATGTTGACCACAGGCTCCACCTTGAAGTTTAGGTCTGGTGGCTTTTTTGGTCATTGGGCCTTAATTTAATTCTCATACAGCTCTTGGTTTCTGAGAAGCCTACCCTGTACCTGTTTGTTGAAGGTGCAGCTGTTTACAAAACTAGTTGCTCTCTGTTGTCGTTAGTGTAGGTTTCCCTGGATTTGCGTTGTTTAAAAAGCTTACTCACAAAGATGTTGTGAAAAGGCACTGCAGGAGGAAGATACTCGGAACATGTTGCAAAATTGTGCTCTGTCTTTGATTCTACTTTCCTTCCTTTTTGATTCTTCTTTCTCTTTAAAAAGTAACATCTATTCAGGAGGTTTATTGGAAATTTTATCTGTCCATTGGGTATTTTTGCAAAGATGGATTTTTCTGAGCAGAAATCCCACCAAATTATTTCAGCTGCATTTATTTCATTCTAGAAATGCTGACAATGTTTGTTGCCTTCTCTTCCCGCCTGCCTGATTTTTCTTATTTTTCGCTGTTTATGTTTTGCAAATGAAGAAATGCCAGTGGAGAATCCAAAGGGATTTACTGCGGGCTGTAAGTGGATTACTCCAGGTTATAAATGGCACCATTTTATTGGTGGAATTTAAATTCAGGAATTGCTCATTTGTCATTCTGTGTTTAAACTTTACAAAAGGGAATAGATTGAGACTATAGAACACTAAGAAAGAACTGCAACAGTGGTAGACAATTGCTTTTCATAAATATAAAAATATCTTTCTTAAAATAACCCCATGTATTCTGGTAGGGGATTAAGTAATTCCTTTCTCTTGGGCTGGTCATGTTGATTTAAGAAAGCTGAAGTCTCTAGAAACAATACACAAGAAACACAAAGAATAAGAATAAGCTGAACTTTTATGAGAGAAGCAAATAAGAAAAATGTTTCTTGATACATCCTGTGAAATTCTTAGCCCAAACAAGTCTTGTGTTGGGAGGAAGGGGTTAAAACCAGAAGATTTGGCAAGGAGGAAATAGTTTTGCTCAAAGTGACCTTACAGCTGAGAATGCTGAGTATCAGTGTGGGGAAACTCCATTTATTATGCCTGGTGTTGTTCATCATCTGTGTGCTTTGAGAATTCCTGTGTAGAGATAACACACTCTCAGGGACATGCTTGAGCCTCCTGCTGCGGGAGAGAGAGATCATAAAAACACAGCCTTGTGATAAACTCTGCATGTGTGAAGTCCTTTCTGTTGGGGCAGGCAGGGCCTCCCTCCCCCTGCCGCTGTCCGCTGGGATGAGCTGAGCAGAGTGGAGCCTTTGTCTCCTTGTGTCTCTGCCCCAGGATGAGCTGAGCCTCACAGCATTGTTAGCAATGTAATGAAATACATCCACTCCTTGCATTTTGGGTGTGGTTTGCTGGTCACCTTGCTTACCTGTATGAGTCAGTTGACGCTTTCTTGGACACTCAGGAGAGGGAAAGTGTAGCATGGGCTAGAATGCTGAAGATGTATACATGTTTGTGTACTTTTAAATATAAAAATTAAGCCTTGGTAAAAGCCACAGATCGTTTCTATAAAATCAAAACCTTTTTTAAGCAGCTGTAAGTTGCATTGGGGGTCTGACATGCAAGTTGTGTCCCACAGGGTCTTACTGACAGGGACTTCCCATATTAAATGTTTTTCTAAGAAAGAGTGAGTGCTTAGCATGAAATTCAGAGATCCAAATGCAAAGGCACCAAGATTAAGAGGAACAGATCCTTCCAGATCCTAAACTTAAGTTCATGCCTTGGAGTAATGTGACCCAAAAGACACAGATCAGTCAAGCACATCTGCTGTCTTTAGAGAGACCTCTGTGAGCTGGCACTGTGGAGCCAGGGTGGGTTGTGTTCCCTGTGCCTGCAAGGCCTGGGAAAAAACTGTCCCGTTAGGAGAAAAAACCTTCTGATATACAAGTGATGCATTTACTTTACTTTTGTCACTAAAGCATCCTATAACACATGTTGTAGACCTAAAAGCAAGGATGTTATAATGGGGTTCATCAAAGAGTGAAAAAAGAAGCAATGGAGTGCAGAAATCTTGGCAAGGTGTATTAAAATATTCCTGGGTAGTGCTTATATTGTTACCGTCGCTTATTTTGTCATGTCAGAGACAGCATTTAATTCTGTGTTCGGTCAAAATTAATCAGTTATTTCACATACAGAATTTAGGCATATTCTAAATTTTAAACAAGGAACCTCTGCAGTCACTCCCCCGAGGTGCAGGCTCATTAGCACGCCAGTGCTATCTTATGCCAGGGCACCATGTGAAAACTTGTAAGGAAAATTTTGCCTTTTGTTCACACACCTCACTTCTTCACAGGTCTGCCTGTCTCCTTCCTCCATATTCTCTATTGTTCCTTCTGCTGTTTCTGGAAAAAGCTAAAGGAAAGAAGTTTGAATTCTGGGAAGGAAGTTGTGACTCGTGCTGTACCTCCTTTTACCCCGACCCTTTTGGATAATTGTGAAATGTATATGTAGGTATCATGAAACTATTCTGATGAGAACAGTGGGCTTCATTACCAATAGTATGTCTTTGTTCATGACCTCTGCACTAGGATTTCTTTTTACTTTGTTTCACAATTTCTGACCAAAGTTTCTTTCATAATTACCTGAAAAGACTTAGTTTTTGCCTATATTAATATGACCAATGTTCTGTTTGTGTTACAGAGGGGTTTGAGATATTCTAGTGTTTTGCAGAGTTTGCTTGAACCATGCCATCTCTCCCTTACAAATTAGTGGTGATTTATTAAGCTTTTGTAGGAAAGATAACAAATCCAAGGAACACTCAAGGCAGATTTTCCTGAAATAACCCTGTGGTTATTTTGTTGCTTCAGCATTCAGACATGAAAAATTAAATACTTAGAAAATAAAAAATGTCAACATCATCTATGATGGAAGAAAAGCATTTCCTAGAAATGATTCTATTTCATTTGGGTAATAAGGCCTAATATTATTTGTTATAGTAGTAATGTTATATTTAATTAAAAACAGTGTATTTTGAAGGGAATGCTAGAATGATTCTGCACAGTCATTGCTATTAGCTTCCTGCCTCTTGTATGAAGTGCCAGCAGCACTATAATGCACAGGAGGACCTTGGATCCAGGGCCGTGGGTTACATCTCAGAAGATTTCTGGCATACTCTATGTGTGGTTCACTCCTGTAAGAGTGCTGCCCTAAAGATGGGGTTTGGTTTGTGAAAATTTTGTAATTAGAAGCATTGCTGGCAGCCCCAGGGCAAGGGGTAAGGTAAACATGAGGTACCAGTCTGCCTTTTCGATCAGTAATTGACAAGGCATCAGGAGTGATGGGGTAAAAGCCATGTAAATTAGCGGTATGATAACAAGCCAGGAATCCCATCAGTACTAAGGGACCTGTCACTTTTAAGCCTGAGGTCAGAACTTCCTAATTCTGTAGAATTATGCCCCTGCAGTCAGCATGTGCATTTGAAACAGGTGCTTTATTGTATGGTGCCAACGAGAGATGAGCAACCAGCTGAGAGTCAATACAGTGAGCAGGGAGTAATTTGTGTGGTCCGTTTCAAACCAAATGGTCATGCATAGCTTTACTGTGGTATTCAAAAAATACAGAGGTTCAGCAGAGGTTCTGCACTTAGCAAGCAGTAATCAAATGCTTTGCTTTTACTGTTTTCTACTCCATTTGCCAGAAGTAATAAAACAAGGAGTAGCATAGCGACTTGTGGGTAATTGCATCTTGCCTTATGTTGCTTTTTAGAACAGTAAATGAAGCCAACAAATGTTTGGATTGCTAGCTGGAGAGAGCCAGGAGTCACTGAAATGGGCTTTGAGCAGACAGCGGCCCTTTACCATTGAGGGATCTTGCAGTGCCTCGAAGACCATCCTACCAGGGGAGAAACAAAAGTAAAAACAAAAACTCGAGCCACCTTGCCAGAATATATATAAAGGGATTGTAATCCTTATAGGTTCCACTCAAATCTGGAGGCACTAATAGCATGACAAACTACATTTTCCTTTGAAAAGATAGTAAGCATCAGAATCAAATAATGCACAGCCACCTATAATTATGATGTACTCCCAGCTGTGAGGTGCTTTCAGTAGAGCATTGACCTGAAGCTGATTTTAGGTTTTTTTGGAGGTGAATTAAAGAATAAGTAAAATAAATATAAATACTTCTTGTGACATCCTGTGCTTATTACTTCCTGCTGTGGTTTCTTGGTGTTTCTCATGGGTGTTTTGTATTACCTGCTTTCAGTCCCAAGTGGCTGACAGCAAGACCAAGGCCCTTTGTGCTTTGGCATGGCTGTTTTGGCATTGTCAGGAATGTTGGTGTCAGAGCTTTGTGCTGGATTTTCAAAGTTCACTTAAGTGCCCTGGTGATTTTTTTGTCATTTCTTGTTTAGCTTCTCTTCTCCTTCCTGCTAGAAGTCTAGCAGAGAGTATTCTAAGCTTTCTTCCCAGAAAACCACAGGACAGCTTTCAGTGTCAGGAGATTGAAAAAAGCATTCGGAGGAATGATTCCCAGAGTACAGAGAGCAAGACACTGCTTAGGCTGTTAGCAAAGAAGGAAGGATTGCAGTTCCAGTTTTCCTCATGTTTTTGCTTTGTCCACCATCTGTAGTGCATTTAAACACACTTAATTTGGTACATGGCTGAAATAAAAAGGGTTTTGATAAAGAATCCTGTATTGATGTGAAAGTATTGATGGAGCATCCAGAATTTCCTGGTACCTTTACTGTGCAAAGACTGAAACAGTTCACTAGAACAGATGTTGCCTCTATAAACTTCTTAACACTTATTCTTAAAAAGCTTTTAGATCTATTGCATTTTCTGTGGGAATGATCAACACTTATTTAAAATGTCTGATGTCCAAATTCAACTTTTTGTGTGTATTCCACCTTTTAAGTTGGCTAATGCAGTTGTGCTTAGATATACAAATTGGGTGTATTTTTTTCTCTGAACAGTCAGCTATTTAGGCAGAGTAACTGTGAAAAGAGATCTACAAATGAAGTCTACGTATAATCCAGGACTTCACACTTTATTTTGTAGAAGTAAAATTGGTTACTGTTTTAATACAAAACTGAGTTGAAATAGACATTTATTTAATTGGCAGAATTTTAAATTCCAGCTTTATGTAGGGAATTCCAAGCATCTGCATAGATGCACCACAAGGCACTGGCAGTCTGAGAGTGTTTCTTTTATTAAATTCTGTGGTGTTTTTCCACTCTAAATATTTTATTACAAGTAAAAGCCCTGTTCTGTGTGAGCACTCAGTAACTGGTAATCAGCCGAGTTCACAGATGCAATTGGTATTCTTGCAAAGGCTAAATTCAATCCAGTGTGTTAATGTGGTTTAATGTGGGAGATGAGGTTTAAACCAGCTATTTGCTTTGGCCCAGCATGCACCTGAGCTTTGGCAGCATATTTTGAGATTTGTTCTTTGGACTGATAGAGACGGAACCTTGGGGGAAGTAGTGCCCGCAGTGTCCGAGGTGACTGGCAATGGACTTGGATCGGGAGCTGCTGCACTGGCAGATAGGATGAATGGCAGAACTGGCTCTAAAGGGAACTCCGTGTGTGAATTTCTTTGCTAGACTGTAGGTGCTACTAGTCAGTCTCTAATGAAAAGGCAGCTGAAGGGAAAGTATTGCAGAAGAGAAGATGGCAGCTTGAATGAATGGTTTGCTAAACTCACCAGCCAGTACATTGGCATGCAGGCATTGTGCTTGATGCCCTTTCTTCAGCAGGGACAGTTCCTGTGGCTGGATGGAGTGGTGAACAAAGTCATATGTTACCCTAACGGCAGCTCTGCAGATATGAGATACCTACATTGAAAATAGTTCAGTTTCCAGAGGACTGTCCTGGTGATAGGCCCCCTAGCTGCTTTAATAATTTTTTTTTGTGATGCAGGGGAGAAAGCTGTGGCAGTACTGAGAAAAGGGCAGGTTGCAGGAACAAACTGAGGATTGGAGAGATGTGCTTCCTGTTTCCTAGCAATGCAATGCAGTTGGCTTCAGATAAAGGAAGGTCAAATTTTATCTGGTTTTCATTTTAAAATGATATGATACTTCAAAAAAACTGTTTTGATCACAAAGCCCCTTTTAAAATTGAAATTGTAGTAATTCCTTTTAAGGTTTCCCATCTCTTTGCAAAGAAAGAGGAAGTATATATACCAAAGCTATGTTTTTAGCTTTGCTCTAGATATGCATAGATTAGAAACATAGCTGCCAACACCGCCCTCCTGCCACAAGCCAGAACACCAGATCTGGCACCAGCGACGCCAGCACGGCCTCGCAGACCCTCCAGGCCAGTCTGAGGCCATGGGAAGGCTGGGAGGGCAGTCTGCCGGCTGGAGCCCTTCAGTTCGGGGGCTGCAGCAAGCTTCACTAGCTCAACTTCCCCTTTATGTTTAAAATATAATGGTCTCATTCTTCACTCTGTTTCACAGGAAGCTGGAGTTCAAGACTGTGTGTGATATGATTGTGTTCTGCAAGAACATGTGTGCAGAGAAGGAATCTCACCATGAGAGAGAGGTTTTCTTCAGTCTGTCACAAGAAAACGTATTTGTAGGGGAACTATGAAACCTGGCTCTGGCTGACTTGAGGCAGTGGGACAGGCGGTGTTTTTAGATTCATCTAGCTCTTAGACCCGACAAAATGGCATATTTTCCATTTGTCCAAGAGGAAATGTGACCATTGAGTATTGGGTGCAGTGAAGAGTTTGGGTCTGCCTGGACATCCCGAATGGGTGCGGTTTTGAGTAGCGTAAATGTTCCTAGGTGTGTAAAGCTGGGCAGGAACCCTGACCCGGTAAGCTTAGTAAGCTTTCTGAGGATGTTTCTGGGGTGCCCTGTGGTCGGAGGGTCGCCACTCTGCAGTGACCTTTAGGTCTGTAGTGCTGTTTCTGAAAGAGGGCTATGAATGACATTGCTGTCAGGGAGATTTCTGATTTTGTTAAAATGTTGGCATTATATTTCATACTTAATTAAGGATTTCCTCCTGCCTGTTTTTTCCCCGAAACAGTCTGTCCTTTCCACTGTGTTGCAGTATAGGCAATCTGGTGGGGAAACTGAGCCATTCCCATGAGCTCCCAGGTGGTCCACACTTCAGAATGGTGCAGATTGCTTTGGAAAACCAGCTCAGATCAGCTGCTGGACCTTCAGCCAAACTGTCTTTTCCTGCTCTGGGGTAGTAATGAAAGTGTACTTGTAAGATTTCGTTTTTTAAACCAACATGTGAAAGATGCTCTTTGGTTTTTTTTTCCCTCTTTTTTTTTTGTGTGTAAATAATTGCAAATACATCAAGGCAGATTCTGCATGTGCAGTTGTGCGTGCAACCCGTGGAATGAAGTAAACCACACTGTTCAACCAAACTTTGTCCTGAAAGCGTTTTGAAGAGTGCCATGGTACAGTAAGATGATGAAAATCATCTTATGATTGTAGAACAGGGAAAATGACATGAAGAGGCCAGTAAAAGGGAGAATATTCCAAAGGCTGGAGAGAATTTCAAGTGTAGCTTTCTTAAGTTCCTTTGAAAATCCAAACAAATACACTTTCTGTTGATATTTGAATGGGCTGGAATCTTCCAAGGATAGTTGTTCACAAAAGGGCATGCTTAAGCCAAGAAGAGGAGGGGTTTGGGGGGGTTTTTTACTCTACAATAATGAGATTATTCAGTGTGTTATAATGTTGTACAGGAGGGAGAGCATGAAGAGGAGTCAAGAGAAGTCAGGGTACGGGAGATACGCAGAAATTAATAGCAATGAGTCCTGAAGGATTTCAGAGGTAAGAAATACAGCTTTTGGGGTCCTGAAGTGGATTGGGATCTTCTGACCTGTTTGAGAATGCAAATATTAGTGACTGGGGGGAGGAGGGACTAGCAGAGGTCAGGGCAATGATAGAGAAGAGACAATGGCCCTTTTTCAGCACCAACCTGTCTTTCACTTCACAAAAGGTTTTTGTAATTTAAATGAAAACTGCTCCTCCTTAAGAAAGGGATCTCTCTTTGGAGTGAGAAACCCTGCAACGTATTTCTCTGTGACTTCCCTTCAGTTCCACCTCCCTCCATCAGTCAAAGCATGAATTTGGTTTGACTGGCTTTTTTGTTGCAGAATTCCAGTGTAAACAGTAGTACTCTGGAAGGGCAGATTATGGTCCAGGTTCTTTTTAGAGCTTTCTTTGTAGAAGACTTTTATAAAACACTTTTTCTGGGAAGTGCTGCTAGATCAGCTCACTTGTGATGAGTCTCACCATGCTGAGAATGTCCGTGCATGTGAATTTTGCATGTGTCAATTTGCAGTGCCCCCGTGTCCCTAAGCATCCTCGAGTGACTGAGACAGTCCCAGTTCACTTCGGGAGACGATTCAGTAACACCCACTGCCCTGGAATTTGTATTTGCCGATGCAGTGAGAGTGGTACAGCAGAGAACTGTGGTCTGAACTAAATTTGTCACTCAGACTCACTCTTGACAGAAAGAGAAAACCTTTCTAGGTGGTTGTTCAGCCTTTCTTCTTAAACATCCTCCTAAGGCAGTGACTTGTCCTGTAAGTTACCTGCCCAGTGCTCTGTTGTAGTGGGAACTTGGATCACTAACTCAGGGAAGGCTTCAGCTATTTTTAAATAGCAGAATTTCTGAATGCTCCTTTGTATTTCATTTAATATTTATCAGCATTCACCATATGACATACTAAGAAGTGGGGAAGAAGTTTCAAATTACCACCCTCAGTGCTTAGTTAATATTTATTGAATTATCAGTATAAGTGGTGACTTTGTAATATGGGTACATGTATTTATTGCTTATGTATCTATACAATTACAAAAAATACCCATCAAAATTATGCTTCAGGTCAAAGGATGTCTCCTTTGTGACATATCTGAATTTTGCTACTGAAGCTGCATTTCTTTTCTGAGGGTCTTTACAGTTTCACCTGAAATGGAATCTGCTTATTTTGCAAATGTTCATGCAGTCTGCTGTGGGAAGAGATGGTGCATCCTGTAACTCCTGTGCTTTTGTGTGTGTGTAATGATTGTGCAGCTTCTACAGCTCAGGCTGCCTGAGCTGTTTGCAAGGAGTGTTTGATACTCCATGATGTATGACTTTTTTTTTTTTTTTTTTTTTTTTTTTAAATCATCTTGGTTAGCTAATAATTTAGTTCCTCTTCAGGGGATAGATTAAAAAAAAGTACCAGTAAGCTTTGAGGCTTTAAAGCCAGTTTCATATACAGGAAGCCTGAAATTAGGGCAATAAAAGCTATTTCTGGTGCTATTTCCTCTTACTAAACACCTCTGTCTATCAGGCAAGTCCCTGTTCAGGTGTTTGCTGATGAATTAATTTGCCTGTAGAGCTCAGCTACAGCTACAATGTTCTTGCAGAGTTGCTCTCTCTCACAGCTGTGGCTCTATGGTTTAGGAGAGTTTTAGTATAATGCACTCATCTGATGCTTAAATTCTTCCTTCTTCTCCAGACACTGATAATTTAAAATGTGTTTTTGTAGAAACATTAATATAGCAGCCAGTAACTGAGCAATGAGGGAATACTGGATTGCCAGTAAGAGGTATAGTAATAGGCTCTTTAAAAGTAGTACAGTTGCTCCATTTTACATGTGAAATGCTAGTAATGTCAAAGGAGTTGCTTCTGATTTCCAATATTCTAAGTTAATTTCACAACTGAAAAACCTGAGTCAGGACCAGTATTCTACCTTGTATACTGACATTTGCTCAGGACTGCAAGAGATATTGGAAAACCAGTAATCTGTATTTGCTCAAGAATTACTTAATCTGTGTTTGAAATCCAGCTGTCTCTAGGATGGGCATCAGTAGATCCTGGCTAACCGTGCAGCACTGCAGGGCGTGGTGGGACCAGCAGAACTGAAGCAGGTTCACCCCAGCTGAGGGTCTGCATTCTCAGCTGGGTGGGGACTCGAGGCTGTGAGCGTACAACACCCTTGAAGGAAATGCTGAGAGATTTGAATAGCCCTGTGCAGTCACTGTTATGTTACTTTGAGATTATTGCATTGTCTTCCAGACCTCAGGTCAACTCAGACGAGAACTGCATTTGATATGTGGGATGGGGATACAAGATATTTGTTTCTTGTCATTTGTGTAGAGCTTTAGCTTATGAACTGCATATCTGATAGAAAGCAAAAGAACATGATCAAAATGACAAGGTTCAAAGCTAACAATTGAGTAATATGAGCAAGGATGCATCTGCTCTTAAAACATGAACTTCAGCAAACACTCATTTTAATTTGTCAGACTCTTTCAGTAAAGCTGAAAGGTTCCCACAGGACCTTTGAGCTGCTTTGCTAAAGAAATAGGGTTTTTTGGTATGGAGGCCAAGAGTTCTAACAGCCAGATTTAGTGGCAACACTAATTCAAATGATGGAAAAAAGAGAAATTAAAACTACACTTGCAAGTTCTTGTTCATATGTATGAACATACCCTGTTCTGTAGTTGCAAGGTGAAGATGGTAGTGGTGGTCAAATGTTGGAATTTTTTGTTCATGTCACCTCTTAATTTGTCACTGTGAACACATCTTCTTGGAAACAAGATATCTGCACTTGCAAGAAGCTTTAAACAATTGATGGCACAAGTATAAACAATTTATTATTAACCCTGAACATTTTAGATCCCTGGACCCTTGTTCTGAATCAGTCCTGATCACTGATGAGTTTAATGGAATTGTCTCACTTGTCTCTTAAGTGCGATGTGACATTCCAGTCAGCTGTTCAGGAAACAGGTTTTACAGGATCGTGCTTTAAGTTGTTGCTTCTCCAGCAACACGGGGACCAGTTGCCTCACCCTGTCTGTTTCTGTTCTCCTTTTCGTTTCCCTCAGGGGCAGGCACACTTTGCCTGCCTTGCTGTTTAGTAAGAAGTCTCTTGCTATTTCTGAATGCTTGAGGAAATATCTGCCTTAAACATGAATTTTGAGCAGGGGCATGAGCAAACTGTCACTGCCTCATCCCTACTGTTTGGCTCATGTTACTTCTACATAGAAGATGGAAAATACTAATTTTCCCTGCTTAAGGCTACGAGCTGAATTCAACAAGGCCCATATGAAAAGCAATTAAGAGTTATCCCAGTTGCTTCATGTGTGCAACTGTTTCATGTGACAACTACTAACAATTAGCAGATTCTTTCCTTAAAATGTACTCTGTGCTTTTGTGGTTTAGAGGTGCTGCAAAGACACAGTGAAATTTCATTGAAACAGTGGATTATGAGGACTGTGAATAGAAGAACAAAACACTTTCATACAAAAGGGGCCGTTAAAAAGTAGTTATCTAATGAAATGAACTTTTATACTTAAATTTCATTCTACATTTGTAATACGTTTCTATTAGTCTGTATTGGAAGGAACTTGTCCAACATGATGTGAAGCAGGAAGGAAACATTTCACTCTGCTCATTCTAATTTGTCATAGATTTGCTTGAATCCTGCAAGGCTTTGTGCTGTAAGACAAACTTTAAATCATGCTTATGTGTTACATGAGGAGCATCAGCTGTGGCCTGCTGAGTTTGGGAATAGCAGACCTCTGGGACAACACGTTACTGTGCACAAATAAACATTGTGTTCCACAGCAGAATTTTAAACCAAAACAAGTCTTCTCTGGTCTGTTTTCCTAATACTGAGCACATTAAAATGGAAGATAGGGCCATTACAATATTTATCAGGAGAATGAAAATTGATCAGCCTGGTTTCCCTTTTTTTCCCTGCCTTGTGCCATGACCTGTTCGTGTTCTGGATTCATGGGCCCTTCCAGTGCATCTCTCTTCCTCTGCTGCCCAAGCAAACAGCTTGGATTGCTCAGACCTGCACAGTGTGAGCACAGTGGGGCACTCGGAGTGGCAGGAGAGCAATGCTGTGCGTGGGGATAAGGAGCAAAGATGTGCTGTCAGCCATCTTCTTATCTCTGCTTTTTCTGAAATAGAAATCCTTGTAAGTCCTGACCAGGGTACAACAAGAAGATAGAAGGAAGCAAAGCCTACTTTTGTTGAAGAGTTTCAGCTCTTCAACAGTCTCAGTGATCTGCAGTTGGTTGTTGTTTCAGTAATGCCTGGTAGTTTCAGAGAAGAGGAAACCAACAGCACGCCACAGTAGAGCTTTCTGCTCTTGATTGCAATGGAGGGGTGATTGTGATCATCTTGCAGTGTCCTAGGAATGTTTTTCGGAGTCTCTAGGTCATACTTCCAAGATCTCCTAAGAAAGCTGACACCCATGCTTCCACATCTCCTTGGAGGCTAGTTGCTGCAGAGATTGAAGGTGCTGCAGATGAAAAGGGTTATGCTGTGGGGTCCCTGAAAGCCCCTTGTGAAAAATGCCAAGGATTAGACCCCTTGAATTTACATATGAGCTGTGTAGAGTGTGAAGAGTGGGGCAACCAGAGAGAACTTGTCTCAGTAACTTTAGGGACCAGTCAAGCTTTTACCTTTTCAACTGCTTCCTCTTCTATAACAAAATATTTTGGAATATAAATAAGATATAGGCATGGCAAGTTTTTTAATATTCGTCCACCACCGCCTTCTCTCTTTTAGCATCACTTTTTTGATGTTCTGGTCCAAATAAGTCTGATTTTCCAGCGAAATCAATAGGTCTCATGAAAGATCATAGCACTCCCTCCTCCCAAAAGAGTTGCATACTACTTGTGTAATATATCTTGGAGTCTGTGTCACCAGGTGATTAGAGGGCTAGTGCAGATGAGCTCAGACCCTAATAAAACAAGTAGCACAAAAAAAATCACTGGAGAAGTTTGGGAAGTGCTGACCTGAATGTCAGAGTAACATCTCTGGGAAAAGGGTTGCTTTTTCCAAGCAGAAAATGGTTTGGAAGAAAGTGGTGTTGCCATGTGAACGGGACACGCAGCATTATCTCCATGAGCTGCTGTCTAATAGCTTGTGGTTTTCATACTTTTTATTTGAATGACTGTGTTGCAAAAAATTCTTCTTGCACCTCAGTAGGTATTGAAAAATGGGAAACAAACTTGTTCTGTATCCACTAAGTTTTGTTAATTTGAGGGGAATTGCATTTTGAAAAGTAGACTATTACATTTGTAAGACCAAAATCTCTTGTTTTATTATTACTGGAGAGACTGCTGTCCATGCACATCAAGGCAAATCAGAGGCTGTAGGAGATTTGAAAGACTGCCTACAAAGTTGACTGTCTGTTTCCCTTCTAGGTCTCTCATCCTTCTTCCTCTTTCTGCTTCTGTGCCTTTTTTATTTTTCATTTGATTTTCCTCTCTTCTTTTCTCCCTTTTTTTGTGCTCACATCATGTGGTCTTTTTAGACAAGCATCACAGAAAAGTTGTTTTTTAGATTATCAATCTCCTCTTTTTTATTGAGTGGCGTGTAACAGCTAATGTGATTTGCACTTCTATATAGAAGAGAGTATACAGCTCTCTATTATTAGACCCTTCGTACTGGGACTGACATGCAGGTAACTATTAGTCACCAGTGGAGCTGCTAATTATGTAGATTAATTGATCATTTCAATAGGGTTTGTTTTCTCCAAACATGTTTGTGGTTAAAGCAAGGGAAGTCACTGCCTGATTTGCGTTAGCCAATGAGTGTCTCTAGAATAAGGTGCCACCTTGTATGACTCAGGTGCCTGGTTACTAACGCTCAGCTATCCAACCCAGTGCTGATGTGGGACTGCAGGAGCTATTCCTCCTGTCATCGGTCATCGTGCTGAACATGTAACCTGCTGCTGATACCAGCAAGCAAAAGGGAAAAAGGAAAAGAGGAGTATGCACCAGCTGACATGGACCTTGCTCAGGAATAGTTCAGCTTTTAAAGGCTTTTTATTACCAAGCTGTAACAAAGCTGCTTTGTGCCCTAACCAACTTCCCCTCACTCTCTCAGGTGGGTTAGAGAAGTTCTTTCGTCCTTGTTAACTGCACTCTTCAGGGCCCACTCCTTTGTGTGGGAGGCAAATTAGAAATCACTGACAAAAACAGAGAGAAAAGCTCTCTTCCCTTCTTTGCAGAGGTTATGTAGATTATGCAGCAGATTCTGTCTTCTCTGGCTGCCCTTCAGTCTCTCCTGCAGGTATTTCCATCTCTGCTGATGCCTGTGGATATAAAATTCTCTGCTCTCAGTTCAGAAGTGCCTTTTAGCCGGTAGTTGCTAAACCAGTGGAGTTTTGAGATGGAAATCCCTTTCAGTGTTCTTTTCTAAACCCTTCCCACTGCATCAAATAGGTTTGTGGGTGTGTTCAGTGCAAATGCAAGTAGGTCCTCCCAACTTCCAGTAGCCAGAGTTATGCTTTTCAGGCTGATATTCAGATCACTGCCCATTTGTATCTGGCCTAGAGCTTTTTATTGATTTGGCTGTTAAAGCCAGAGTTGTGCAGAGCTGAGAGAAGGGGAAACACGACCTAAGTGAAAAGTTCTGAAATTGCTTTGTCTTTTTATAACCAACTGAAATAAAGTGAACAGGACAGTATATCACAGGCACTGTATGGTGATTTCCATTTCCCTTCCCCACATATCGAGCCCGTTGAAGCTGTCCCTAGCCCCAGCTCATGGCTCTGATGTGGCTCAGCTCCAGCAGCTGTCCCCTGCCTTGTTACTGCAGTCCCTTACTGACACACATCTTGCTGCGGGCCAAGCACGCTGCCCCGGGCGGAACACCTGAATCCTGGAGACACAGGAAACCTTCAGAGGAGCCAGTGGACCCTGCTGTAGTCTGCTACTAGTAACAGATAATTAAAGCTAAAAGCTTCAACCAAGGGAAGACATTTATTGTCAGGCAAAACCCATCAGCTTGTAGGAAGTGTCTTTGGTGCCTGCATACAGCCTGGATATCTGTGGTGAGGAGTTGGTAAGTGTTTACATTCTTTCAGTCTTAAAGGTAATCAGCCACACTATGTTGATGGGAACCTAGAGGAAAAATAGAGAAATCAAACTATTTTCAAACAATTCAAACATAAATCTTCTTTTATCTATGCAGGCATTTCTTCACCGGATCCGACAGAATGCAGTGGACAAAGCTGAGAAGTACATAACAGAGGAGAATGTTAAGGTATTTCTTCTGTCTTCCTTGTTTTCTTGGTAGGGGAAATGATATGCAATGAAAGGCTAGATTCAGGGATATGAACATCAAAGATCCTCTTTTCATATTGATGCTTATTATTAAGCTGATTCCCTGAGGAAAGGAGCTTGTGTTGACAGTTTATCTGTCAATCTGTTTGCCCATTCTTTTATAGTTGTCATCTTCCAGTAATTTTCCATCTCACCGGCTAATTTTAGTAAAATTTGACAATAGTGTAGTGTTGTCAGAAATACTAACTTTTGACAAGATTTGTGAAACGCTGCGTAGAGTACTGAGGGGCCATTTCAATGTCTTTGAGAGGAAAGGCGGGGAATCCACAGCCCTTGTCTGTTTTGTTTGACAGCATTCAGTTTAGCCAATTTGCATTTGCTGTTTTCTACTAACAGAAATTTGATAGGGCTTATAAGAAGGAGGCAAGATTTTTCCTTTATGTTCTTGTGGAAAGGAATTTGGCATTTTGTTGGAGGTCTACATATTGTGAAACCCTTGCATGAGTAAGTTCCTGAATTAATTTTGCACTGGCAATAGCTAAGGGACACAGAGAACCGTGAGGTACAGGCTTCTCTAGTGCCTGTGGGCACAGGGGTACATGTTGTTTATTAATTTCATTAATACACAAAACATTTTCTTGTAGTTATTTGGCTAAAAAACTCACCTTGTGTACATGTGCACATGAGACCAAAGCCCTCTTCATACACAAACACAAGTGAAACCCACTGGTGAGCGGCACAGAGCGCAGTTTGTTTGCTGCTGGATGGTGCTTGACTGCACTTGTGTTTGGTCCTGGAGCTTCAGAATCAGCAGCAGCTTTGCCCCGTAGCCCCGTGGGAGCAGGGCAGCCGCAGGAGGTGTGTCACACCTGCAGTGCTGCTGCAGCTGGCTCCTCTGTTTTCTGTGCCAGGCTCCCTGCATGTGAGCAGGGCTCCAGCCCCACCTTGGCTGTCAGTTCTTCGGGCCAGCAAGGTGTGTGGTATTGCCTGGCTGGCATCAGAAGGGGCTGGGAACAAGACTGCTGGAAGCTTTGTGGAGCTCAGCGGCCTCTTGCTGTCTTCAAATCTGGGAATCTGAAATCCTCACTCTCCAAAAACTCACTGTCCAGTATCTGGAGTAAGTTCAGGGGTGACTGAAGAAAAAAGTTGACAAGTGATTAGTGACAGTAGATTTTGTGTACATAGAAGTGTGCAAAAACTAAGCTCTGCATGAAAATAAACGTACATAACTATTTGTTGATGTTAATGAAAATTATTATGCTATCATTATTCATGTCATCAAAATGAATATTAATTATGACTCACACATAGTAAGATGCAGTGCCTACAAATCCTGTATAGCAGAATTTGTACTTGAAGTTTCTTCAAACTCCTCTGGGGAAGTACCACTTTATTTTTGTGTCATTCTTGAAATGTCTGGGGGATCTTTTTGAGACCACTGTGAAACCTCATTTATTGCTGTTACTACAATACCCAGCTTTCAATAAGAGAACTTCTCTTCAGTAATAAAAGGCTTATGCCTATTTCTGGTGAAACAGAATTACAAGGCACATTTTTCACGTATCCATAGTTCCCAGAGTTAATATTGTCTCCTCCTTCCACCCCCTCCCCCCCCCCCCCCATCTCCTGCTATACCAAATAATTTGTCTTTCCTGCAATTGAAAGATACTTGTCTTTTATTTCCCACTCCTTTTTCCCACCTAGCTGGTAGAGCTAGGAAAAGCAAGGTGGTGTTGGGTTTTCTGATAATCTGCCTGCTGATATTATGTGTCTTGAGTCATCAGAGAACTGAGGTGACCAACAGCAGAAGAGACTATAAAAGTGGTTTGGCAGCTTATGTAAGGAGAAGCCTGTCTTTATTCTCTTTCTTCACGTGCAGAAATGCCTAGAGGAAAATACAGGGCATTCAGGCAGTCGCTCACCTCTGAGCAAAAGGAGAAAGTGGTTTTTAAGATAAGTTGGGTTATTGCCTCCAGTATTATTTTGCAGATTTCTCCTACAGCTGGTGCTAAGCGCCAGAGATTTTGGTAATGTTTTGCCACTGTAGCCCTCCCCAGAAAGGCCACATTCAGTCCTGTGCCAGGCCCAGACTTTACAAATGCACCAGTGGTTTGAATTTATTCACTGCCTCATGTGGGAATAATTCTCCTGATGTGATACTATTGTGTAATGCTCACAGCAGGCACTGCTGTCACTTCACTAATAAAGCAGTTTGAGGGCAGTACAACTTCAGGTGTGCACAAGGCTGTAACTGGATTTGGTACGGGAGAATTTGCAGTCAAGGTCTGTCTGCTGCCTTGATTTTCAAGTGATTCTTACCTGCAAATTCTGCTGCAAGCAGAGCTTTACTGATCACCTCAGAATTCATTAGATTGCACAGATATTCCTTGGATCAAAAACCACCCCTGAAAACTGCTCCTGAAGGATAAAATCATCCCTGACAGATATTTTCTTCTTGCTTGTTAATCCACGTCTGGCAAAGCAGCGCAGGCAAGGGCTACTGCATCAGTACATCACTTTCAGCCGCATGACAGAACACTTGAGGCTCCACTTGAATTAGCACAGGAAGTTTCTAGGGAACAATGAAAGGATCCTAGCTCCCTGGCCTTTTTGTGGGTGCAGAGCCAGTCAGTGCAAATTCAGCGTGTTGGAATCTTTCAGCTTCTTGAGAGCTAGAAAGGAGCTCCGAGGCACAAATGGGCAATAATGATGGTACAGAGCACTGTATCTCAGAATTCTAGAAGGGAGAGGGAAGAAAAGACAAGGAAGATACAACAGGCTCTGCTCTGGACAGGCAGTCAGCTTGAAGGAGGAGTTTGAGAGAAATACTCTGCCCATCCTTGGGAGTAATGGAAGTATGGGGTTAAACCTGGCTACCTGCAGAGAGGAAGGCCTTGAATTCCTGATCTTGTCTACCCATGCTAAACCAGAGAGAAACTGGTTTAAAACCAGGAATTGAAGTTTCAGTCCTAATTTTAGTGATTAGACTTAATTTACAGATTATTGTTTGTCTGAATTGCTCCACATCACCAGCCACCAGGCTGACTCAGTGCTACATCTGCTGAATAAATTCTACGCATAAAGTTGAAGAGTTTAATGTTGCAGTAAGGCATTTTAGGAAGTGTTTGGAGATGTTAGGCGTGATCACTTCCCACAGCAAATGCCAAGATGAAGGCTGGTTCTGGCACGCTGCATACTTTAGGGCCACCCGCTCACTGAGCCAGATCTGAGAGGCTTCTTCCAACGTGAAAGCTTGCTTGACTGCACTGCAGGTCTTCTCTTTGCAAGTGACATAGTTAAAGCAAAGTGATAGAAACATTGTCTGCAACATGTATGTCACTGCAGACTTCAGGATATACTCTGCCCATTTAGCCTTCCCTCCAGTGGCTGCCAGTACTAATGGCTGTCACCTCACATCAGGGCTTCTGCCCACTCTAGGTAGTATTCCATCTCCTACACATGGATTCACACTTTCTTTTCATATTTTGTATGAAAATGACTGAGATATATAATGGGTTTATAGCATCTTTCTCCCTGGCAGTTTATTCCCCATAACACACGTATATTCTAATCACAGGTATCATTTAACTGTCACCATTGCCTTTTCATACAGGGTTGAACGAGGGGCCTCTTCCCCTCTACATGTGCCTTTTGGTGTCACTGACATCAGTGAAAGGGACTCTAAATGCTGCTCTTGAGGTTTGTGAGAAATATACACTATTCTGTACTCTGGGCAGTGTAAGGCTGGATTCCATATGGCAGATTTTGTCTCTTACTTAGAGGTACACTCCTGTGTGTGCTACTTTCAAGTCCCTTTCTTCTAGAAGGGGATTTCTAATGCATGGGAAGAAAAGGCAAACTACTCCCTGTTTCTGTCTCCTGCAAAATGAGTTTGGCCTTGTGGTTCCATTTACCTGTCTGTTCTCATAGGAAGTATTCTCAAGACTTAAAAGAGGTTGCTTGCATTTATCATGCTCAGAGGTCTGCAAAGATAACCTTAATTTACTTCAGTAGCAATAAAGATTTTTATAGGGGGCTAGGAAAGGGGCAAATACAGTGTAACTCATTACTTACCAAGTTCCTGTCTCAGCTCTGCATCCTATCCTGGTAAGTCTCCAGGGTAAGTAGAGCTCCACAGTATTTTGGCATTACTACTTAGCAAAAAACGCTGACATATATTAAAAATGAGCAATGTTTTTCTCCTTATATTTCAGATCTTATTTTCTAATATTGAAGACATTCTTGGTGTTCACAAGGAGTTCCTGGCTGCTCTGGAGTTTTGTTTGCAACCAGAACCCCAGTCCCAGCATGAACTGGGAAATGTTTTCTTAAAATTTGTAAGTACAATGACTTAATGCTATCTGGAAATACAGTTTCCTGTCATAAGCTCTCCAGCCCCTAATCTCTAAGGCAATACTATGACAATGTGTGTCTTGTATGAATGTTGTAGGTAGGGTGAGAAAAAACTTGTGAATGAGGTTAGAACAATGGACACCACATCAAATTGAGCTAAACAACATTGTATTTTTAGAAACTCTTCCCTTTCCTGTTGAATTTTTTCATTTTTTTCTCATCCATCTGATCATATTTTATTGCTGAAAATTTGTCTGCTTTTGTTCCAGAAGTTTCAAAAAAGCAGCACAATTTCAATGCCTCAGAAACAGTACTCCTGCAGGTGCTTGTCTGGTGTTGCAGGCAGGGGTGTGTGAGGTTCATGCTCCCTGCACAAGCAGCCCTTGCAGCAGCCTGGGTGTCCGTGCAGCCCTTGCAGCAGCCTGGGGTCGTGGGTTGCAGCAGCCGCTCGCTGCGCGTCCCGGTGGGGCTCGGGAGCTTTCCTCACAGCACACGCTCTTGCTGTTTCACCCGGGGAAACTGTGGGGAGCGTTTCTTTGGTCTTTCGTCTTGGGCAGGGTTCTGTTGTTGCAATATGCTCAGAAGAAGTGCTGGAACTCCCTCAGTGCTGCTTTTTCAATATAATCAAATCATAGTGAGTCCTGTGCAGAGCTTGCAGTGAGGAACATAAGGCCCCTGAATCTTGAATGTATTGGTGTATCCACTGTTGTGGTCACCTGGCAAGGTCATTTCTGGTCCTGATTACAAGTACAGTCTTGTCAGCAGCTGGATGTTAGCAGAGGTGCCTTTCTTTAGAAACTTAATGTTAAAAATACTTAAAAATTTGGTGAATAGCTTGAGAATTCTTGAAGCACTGTTTTATCCAGACACTGTATTTTTCTAGTGGACCGTGTTTTCTCTGTGTATCGTATATCCTTGTAGCAATCCCCTGATTCACCATGTGGAGTTCCATCAGACTGCAGTGCTTGGGTCCTCTTGATGAGATTTGTGTGTCCTTAATGTCCTCTAGTCTGCATAGGCTCAGACTCTTCCTGGTCTGTCTTGGCCTAGAAGAGCCTTTATTGGCAATGATCCACCAGCCTTCAGAACCAGAACGCTGCTTTTATAGAACCATGGAATCATCAAGGTTGGAGAAGACCTTTGGGACCATCAAGTCCCATGTCAACTCAGCACCACCACCATGTTCACCATTACACCCTGTGCTCAAGTGCCACACTGACACCGCTTTTGAATACACCAATGGCTGGTAGTTATGGGCCCAATATTGTGCCAAGGACCTCTAGTTCAGAAGGATTCAAGTCTTAAGTAACACCTAAAGCAAGCAAGCAAGCAGATTTTGCAACTCCAAAAAATAAATTAATGCACATTGTCTTTTTGAAGTATTTTAAGAGATGATGAAATGTGCTTGCTCTGATATTCAGGTGTGAAAAATTGTTTTCCTTCAGAAGACAGACATTGTCTGTCCTGCTGTACTCCATTTGGTCAGGTGATCAGAAATTCATTATCTGATGGTAGGTGCTAGAGTTTATTCTGGAGCTGCGGTGCAGTGTGACTGTAACAGATGGTACAGAACATCCTTGAAAATTAATTCCAAATCCCATGTACAGCCTTAAACAAAAAAAGCATGTGGGACGTGTTTCTAGTATCAGAGAGGGCACATGTATGGAGACCACACCTTGTAAGCACAGGCTCGCTTTTGCAGGGCAGAAAAGGGTGTGACTGTGTGTGGAGCAGGAGGGCAGAGCATTGCCTGAGCCTTTGTTTCTGATATTGCTATATTGCTAGAGGTTTGGGGATGTAATAGCTAGAATCTTGTTCTAGGAAATGTGTGTTATGCTCATTTTTTGGAGCAGTGTTGCATGAGTGATCAGTTTTACTGTCTAAGTCACCGAGGATATTGTTTTGTTGAGAATTTTGTCTTCTGTTTATGTTTTTGATGTTGACAAGGCTGGTTTCAGCCTGCTTTGAAACACGAAAATGCCATGCCTTGTTAAAAAGATGTCCAAATAAAATGTTGCAGTTTTCCAAATGTCTTATTTACTTTTTTCTAGTCAAAACTGTTTTCACATTTGCATTAATTTGTGGGCAGTACTAATGGATCCAAAGTAACATATTTGGAGAATAAACAAATGGTTAAAGACTTAATTTAACCAAACTGAGAACAGCACAGTCTTACTTCTGTCACCAAAACAGGAGGTCTAGCTGTGTATCCAGCATATTTACTGAGTAAGAAAGTGCCATTTTTATCTGGTCACATCTCTGACCATAATTGCACTTTAACCTAGAGCAACTGCAGGTTCAGAATTCCTGAGCTAACATCTGTAATTATGTAACTGATAATTTCCTCACCAGGCTATGGGAGCGCCTAGGACTGAGTATCATCCAGAGAGAAAATGAAACACTTCAGACATGGAGTAATTTTAAACATAGTTCTCATATTTGTGGGTCGACGGCATGGGGTACAGCTGGGAAAGACTTGAGGAAAGCAGTCTGCTGTGTGCATAATTATTGTACTGTCTTGAGCTTTAGCAAAAGGATATTGTCATCATCTAAATATAGCCTCCCAAACTCCAGGCACTGAAAGCTGCAGTCAGAAACCTGAGCAGTGACATTTTATGTGCACGAATGTAACGGATGATTCTGTGTTAATGGCTGCTGTTTTTAGTATCAAGCATGGTGCTTGTGTGCATCCAGGGAGTTGAGGAGAAGTGAGCAGAGACGTGGGAAAAACTTCTATGCCTGTTTTACTCTGTAGCTCTCCTGTTCTTATGGTTGACAACAATCCTGTTGCCTTTTTTTCTATTGTACTGTGGACCCAGGCCTGCCTTTTCCTGCATCTGGTGGTCAGAAACTTTTGTTTCTTTGCAGCTTCCCAGTATTGCACCGCAGTAGCAACATGAACAGCTGCCGATGAAGGATAAAAGTCCTGAACATCTGCATTCCAGCTCTTTGCACTATACCCTTTGTGGCTGTTGTTTATTTGCTTTGTACCATCGTTCTTGTGTTTGGACATACATCTCTTTATTCTCAGTTCTTTCTTTTGAAGTACAAGGAAAGGAAAAACTAATTAAACCAAACCCAAAAGCATTTTACAGACTCTGAACATGTAAATCTACCATTGAACATCTGACCAGAATGTCAAATTCTCCTAAACTGACATAAATGCAATTTTTTTCCTTATGACAAAAGCGAAGGGAATACCTTTGTAGCTGTAGCCCCATGGTTTCCTGCTAGTAAACTCCTTCAGCTGGCAGTAGTTTTTTGCTTGGATCACTGTGAGCAGTCTTAAAAGTACCTTCAGCTGCCACAGGAAGCTCTAAGAATGCTAGAGCTCCAATCAAAACTCAAAAAAACCCAAAAAAACAAAAACAAACCCAAAAAAACAAACTTCTAAATTCTGGGGAGATTAAAAGGTTCAAATAGAATGTTTTCAGACCAGAATCCTGCTGTGAATGCAACAGATAACTCTGGAAGGCATTGACTACATGGCTTGGTGCTCTGAAATGGTAGCTCTGGAAAGCCTCACATATTACCCTGCAGAGTGCCACACAAATGCTTTGAAATTATTTTTGATATGCAAACTAGCTTGTCTGGGTGCCTCCACATGGTGCTCCATTATGGCATAGAAGCCAAGCTGAACCAGGAAATGTAAGTGCTATCATGAGAAGCACTCAAAAATTATGGTTTTTTTTTTTTGCTTCTGAATTATTCATTTTGCCTAAAGCCTAATAAACCTCATTTTTTTCTAGTGACTGCAATACTGGAAGCTCTGAATTTAGCTGCTGAAAGTTCAGCCCTTCCTACCAGCTTTGAGAGGATCAACTCACCCCTTGCCATATCTGCTCAGGCATGGAAATAGTTGCTCCTGCTTCTTTAGTGAATCACTCCAGTGTTTCCAAATATCTAGTGTTTGCAATGGGTTCAGCATCTCTGATCATTTTAGATAGAAGGAGTTGCCCTGTCTTTGAATCTGAAGATCAGTACAGCAGAGCTTTCTGACCCTGACCTGCCAGCTGACCTTCATTTCTTACCAGGGGATTTCATATTCCAGCATGTGCTGGTGGCTGTGACATGTCCCAGTTTTAGTAGCTCAATCTAGTTGTGAAGCTACCCTTCCCTTCCTTTAGTATCTGTAATATGTTGGTTATTTGGCGTGTATTTGGTGAAATTCTTCCAGTTGCAGAAACTATTATATATATCTGTTACGTTTTTTCTGCTGCTTGTTTCAGAACACAAAGTAAATCAGCCAGCCTACTGGCTCTCACCCTTGAAAGGCAGGGGTTTTCCAGCTGACTGCTTTTTGTTATAGTTCCCCTCCAGATCTCAGAGCTTATTTCAGGCCTTGGCTCTTCCCAGCCACCTGGCTTTCTTCCTCCTGCAGGAGTGGTGAGCCCCCTTGCTTCTGGCTTTGTTTTACTTCCAGCTTTTATGGAATATCCTGACACACATGCAAGTATTCCCAAGATAGCAAAATCCCTTCTTTCAGGAAAGAATACCTATGATCTCAGTGAAGCATTAAGAGGAAAAGTGCTGAAAGTCTCAGTGCTCAGAAAAGTCTCTGTTAACTTGCAACAGAGTAAATCAGGAATCAGTGAGCACCTGTACTCACATTACGAGTGTCTTCCTGAAAACTCCAGTGCTAATGCCACTTGGAGTCCACTTCTCTTTATAAAGAATTTGGTAGCAGAGGGCGGTAAAGTAATCTCTCCAGTGGTGTCTGAGACAATAAGTTACTTTGTTTTTCCTTGCAGAAAGACAAATTCTTTGTGTATGAGGAGTACTGTAGCAACCACGAGAAAGCACTCAGACTGCTGATGGAATTGAACAAGATCCCCACAGTAAGAACATTCCTTCTGGTAAGCACCTTCTCTAGTCCTCTTGACAGAATGCTCTGACTTTGCCCTGTGCTCATAATAACTTTTAGGTATCCCAGGAATGTTGGGCATTTTGCAGGTATTACCCATTGCAGGTAGGGAGCACTCAGGGTGGGTGGGTACTGAAATCACTGAGTTGAGGCACAGAACTGAGCACTACAAGCAGGAGTAATAGCAGTGGAAACAAGGAAGATTTTCCTTTTTAAAAAATCAATTGAAAAAACAAGCACAGATGATGAAAGGAGTAATGCAGTAAGTCAGCAGCAAGACTGAGGCTAGTTCGCATTGGATTTGGCTTCCTGCTCAATGCTCTGATCAACTTACCATTTGCAGGCTCATGAGAAAAATGTGACCTGCTTCTGACACCCTTTACTCAATGAGTCCAGTTGTGGGCAAGAAACGTAGTCTGGATGAATTGTTTTGAGTGCATCATTTCTGCTTAGATCAAAAGTAACCTAACTCCCATCCAAGGAGGGACTGTGGCCATACATCCTTCACACACCCCTTAGAGGCTGGGCTGGAGGGAGAAACAATCAGTGGGCACCGTCTTCTACCACTGCATTCCTTACTTTTTCTTTCCTTTTTTGGTTGTTTCTCCTCCTTACTTTCACCCCAATTCTGCTTGATTTTTGAATGTCTTGTTTCCTTGGCTATGGATGAGTGACATTTTTAATGGGGTTGGCACACAGGTGAGGGAATAATTTGTCACATCAGCTTTTTTCCTAGTAAATTCTATGAAGTGAAATAAAGACTGTCTTTCTGGCAAAGGACCTGCTTTTCTTTCTGGTTTTTTTTTTTTTTTTTTTTGCTTGCTGTGAAAGTTCTGTTCTTTCCCAGTGTAGTATAGCAAAAGAAAACTTCCATATAAACATGAGTCACAAGCAGGGCCAGAGCATTACTTTAGCCACAAGATACAGGCCTCAGAGGGAGCCTACCTTCGTTAGGCAGATTCTCTTTGTCATGTCTGAATTGTATTGAACCTTATCAAACCGTTACTTTGAATTACTAAATGACCCTTACCTTGTTCATGAGGTTTTTCTGGGTGCTTCTGGTGAGGGAAACCAATGAGAAGGACGAGGGAAGGTGCATGTAAACACAGTCCTTCCCAACCTTCAGAATGTTCTCCACTTCCACTGGATTGACACAGTTTTCTGTTTGTGTTAGAGACAGCAGTGGCAAACTGATTACGAAGGGCATCAAAGATGTCACACTGTCTGCTGTGGCTTGCTGCAGCACCTGAATCACAGAGACTCCTAAAATGGCAGAAAGTATGGGAAGAAGGACTGCACTGATGGGTCTGCTGAGCTGTGGTGCTGTGGTTTCTTCAGGCCTCCCTTCCCTTCTCTGACTCCCAAACCAGAGCTACAGTGCTACTGTGCAGAGAAGGCAGCACTAGAGCACAAAGCTTTACTTGTGAGGATAGATTTGGCCCAATTGCCCCCTCACAGCTGCTGAAACATAGAATGTGAGAATGTGTTTGAAAAGTCAGTAAGTGTTAAAGGGCAGTTTTGAGCCCAGAGCTAGAGAGAGGGCTGAAAGAAGAGATGGCAAGGATTGAATCTCTTGAGACTTGGAAATTGGACAGGGAACATTGTGAGCTGAGTAGCCAATGCCACAGATCTAGAACAGCCCGGGGGCAGGTTATTTTACAGACAATTGTCTATAATACTAGTCTATAATACTAAAAATACTAGTTAGGACTAAGGAAATTTAATGTATGATGTCTGTGAACATGCCTTGAAGAGAAGAATTGAAGAGCTATAGCCAAAAAGCTCACTAAATTTCAGAATGTGTCTGAGCCACAGCACGTATTTCACAGGGGAAGATAGTACTGGTGATGCCCCAAGCAGGCACTTCTTGGCTGAACTGCATTTAAAGTTCAGCTTCTGTGTGGACAGGACAGGTTTGGAGTGACTTTTGGAGCAAAGTCCATATTCATGGTTGAGCATAGGAATGTGGACATAGTTTATCTGAAAAAGACTTGAAATCCACCTGACTACCTGTCTCTGGCAGCAACCAATAGTAGAATCATCAGGAAATGTGTAAAAATCTTACTGTAGGGCAGTATTGATTCGTCACAAAGATTACAGATTATTGTTACAAATTAAGGACAGATCAAGGACTAGAAGGGTTGTTTTTTTTCCCAGTGTCATCTCCTATTCTTAAATTCCCTTTCTATATCAGTCCTGAGAAATGGATTTCCATAATCTGTTGAGAAGTTTCATATGTGCTGGTTAGCCAGCCAGTGTGCCCAGACTGTTTGTCCAGCTGTGCTTAGGCATAATGTTTTACGAGAGAATTGGTGGATATTATGCAGATGACTAATTTGTTTCAATTCCAGTTCAGACATAGGAATTGTACTAAAGTTAATTACATTATTACTAGTTAGTGGGCTTTATTTTAACCTTCAAGAGTTTTCTGGACCAACAGTATACAACTGTACATAGAGAACAAAATCAACAGGTCGTATCTGTTGTGGGGGTAAATTGGATTATTTTAGGTAATGGTCCATCGAGGTTTGCTATTTGCGATTGTATTGTTAGGATGGTTTTTGAGTCACCAGCTTCTCTGAGAAGATACCATTCTGCACAGCCATTGTTACCCACAGCAAATTTTCTTTTGCTGATGCCTGCAGGACTTTGCAGACTTGATGGCTGTATGTCAGTGGTGAATGAAGTGCCATTTCCTATACCTTAGGTGGGGTAAAGTGCTTTCTCACCATAAGGCATGTTTTAGAAATACAAAATTGTGTCAAAAATAATCTGAAAGCTTTGTGTCTGAGGTAACATTTGTTTCTTTTTTTGATTATAGGGTTGCATGCTCTTGGGAGGCAGAAAGACAACAGACATTCCACTAGAGGGTTATCTACTGACTCCAATTCAGAGAATTTGCAAATATCCTCTTCTGCTCAAGGTAAACCAGAGAAAGTATTTCTCCAGATGATTGTTTTATTCTTGGAGTGATTCTGCAATTTTTTAGTCCTGACTTTTGTTGCCACTATTGCTTCCCTGATTTAGACTTCTCAAAGTTGGATCTTCTCTGAAGAAAATGGCTTTTTATGGGTACAGGCAAAAAGCTGCCTGATGCTGGCAGTCTGCTAAATCCTGTTATGGGTAGAGCAGACAGGGTGACTTACTCACTAACCAAGCTTTTTGACTTCAGTGCTCTTCAGATGTTTATTAAGGCTTGTGCAGGCTGTTTCAGCCACTTCCTGTAAAGCTGTGTTCAGCTAGAATTTTGCCTGTGTTGCGAGGGACTGGATGGCTCTGGGGACTCTTAATGGGATATGTTTTTCATTACAAAGTCTCTAGTTTGATGGTGAGGAGGTCAGCAATGATAAATCTTCTGACAGCTGTTTGGCAGCTTGTTTGAAAACTCTTTGGTTGTCTCAGATGAGTTCCCAATCCAGAAATGACTATGGTATGTGGCACTGATTGGCTCCCTTGCTAGTATTCTTCCCATAGAAGATAAAGTGTAAAGTACCTGAAAAGAGCTAACTTGACTCTCATCCTTTCTGCTCCGGGCTGGGTCACCTGACTGGTGGGGACAAGAAGAGGGGAAAAAAGAAAGCAGTTTCTGGGAGAGCTGGCATCCCCCAGTGGCTTGGTATGTACTCTGTGGTTAGCAGCCATCAATCTTCCATGATGTCAATCTCTTCCTCAGCCAGAGTCACACTGTGTTTACTAAAAGAAAAGTAATTAGAAAAAACCCACAAATACTTTCCCTCATATTTTGAAAGAAAGGTACTTTTACGAATTGTGGAAGAAAGTAAGAATTCTGTGATGAATGGATGTCAAAACTCCTGGGAACCAAACATCCTTTCTTTGAAAGCCAAAGCCAATACCACCAAGATGAAGACTGAAACAGAGTTTCTTGCTTTCAAGCTACAGTGGGGTAAATATGAATTTGCCCTTCCTGTGCCTACCCTTGGCTCTGGGGCAGCTGACCCAGACCCACGTGTACCTGTTGAACAAACAGCCTTGCAGGGAGGGGCCGTGACTGAGCATCTTGTGGGATAGCATTCCATTTTGCTATGGATTTCTTCTTGTATACAGGATGATAAAGATCACACCCTAGTTGAAACTTCCTGGACAGGAAATAAAAGTTTTAAGAAAAAGCAAAGAGGAATTAGGTTTTCAGTAGGTAACAAATCTACCTTAGTCAGTGAGATAATACCATAACACTAGGTGTTGTTCAGCTCAGAAAATAGCAGTGACCATTATAAAGTGGGGTTGATTCTGATTCTCAAAGGTAGTGAATTCATAGCAAATAAGATGTGTCTCATTCAAGACTTATTTGATAGTTGCTAGCATGAAATTATCAGAGCAGATACAAATGTCTCAGACATGAGAACGCTTAAGGGAAAACACAGCCGGATTCTGTTTGTGCTGGCCAGGAAAATGGAGTTCTCCAAGCAAGAAAAAAAATAGATAGGTTTTAAAATAGCACAATCTTCAAATTAAGTGTTTGCTCTCCCTTTGCTGCTGAACTTCAGTTATGGCTCCTGAAATAGCTCTTTTTTATTAATGGGGATTAGATTTTACTTTATCTTAATTCCCAGGGCAAATGGATACTATTGTATTCCAGGTGATGAGGGAAGTCTTAGACCAAAGCTAGCCTACTTTCCTCTTTTACTTTGTTATTAGCAAGAGTTTGTGAACATCCAGATTGTCTGGTAACTTTGATATGACCTTGTCTCATGTAGGTATTTAGTGCAGCTGTGTAGGTGGGTTTGATAAAGCTAGTATGCACAAGATAATTCATACTTGCTTGTGTTTGAAAGTAAACTGAAGTAGTATGGTAATGCGCATATTTTACATTCTGTAACTACTTTTTATTAATAACGTATGTGTGTGTGTGTGTTCTTCTTCAGAACAATAGAATCTGGCATGGAATTGATTTGAGTTACTTAATTAAGACTAATACACACAGTAATTTCCAATGAAATACGGCGTCCTGCAACAGGTGGCCTTATGTTTTCTCATGCTCTGATGAAGCTGTTTGAGTTTTTTTAACTAACAAATGATGGAGACAGAACAATGATTCAGATGATGGTGGCCAGTATGTTTCAATTTTATGTATAGTTTCCCAGGTTTTGTGACAGACATTGCGGGTTTGAAGTGCCTGACTGTAAACAGTTTTTGTTTGGGGTTTTTGGTTTGGGAATTTTCCCTGGGGGGAAGGGGGAGAGGGTGGGATGTTTTATTGTGGGTGGGGCTTTTTGGGGTTGGGGTTGGGTTTTATCATTTTTATTGCTTTTTCTCTGTCTAATTTGCAAGCCTTTTGTGTGGTTTGAAGGATGGGACTCAAATTTAGCTATGACATTTCATAATCTCTGTACAAATAGAGAAATAACAATATTAGTATTTTTGCCCCAATGCAGTTCTTGTCTGCTTCAGACAGCATGCAAGAACACTAGTGTAGAATTCATCAGTCAGTAAATTAGTTCCTTTTAACTGAGACAGGGGCTTGGACTAGGCTCAAGCAAAATGAAACTGTTGGCTGTGATCGGCATTGGTTTTTGGGAAGAAAGAAGGTAGCAGAGGTAAAGGGACACCCAGGATGAGTGGTTGGCTGGAGAACTTGCTGAGCAGATGCTTCCAGCGTGGGGGTTTGAGTGAAGGCAGCTCTGTCTCACCCGTGCTAATTGTGGGACTCTATTAACTAGTCTCAACTCTATGCTTAAGAATAGAAGCAGCTGTTGTGTAAACCAGTCTCTGAACAAAAATAGTATTTTCCCCTTAATAAAGAGCATTTCTGTCAGCAAGAAGCAAACCCTGGGGCAGTGGTAATCATGGGTTAATCACACCATCGTGTGGGGATTAGGCACAGTCACTTCTGTCTCCTTCCTCTGGCCAGGAGGAATGTGCAGCACATGACAGCCGCACCCACTGCTCCTGAGAGCCCAGAGCTCACAGGGCTTGGACCTTGCCTGAGGTCTGGTCTGTTGACAATTTGCTCAGACTCGAGCCAGAAATGCACATTCCACCGCTGATCCATAAAAAACATCTGAGTGCATACAACTCCATCGGCGATTAGGACAGTAATTATGTATTGCTTCATATGGAGAAGAGTTTTTCTGGCCCTGGGAGGGGCAGAAAAACCTATATGCAGAGAGGAGTCACCAGAGTCAGAACCCACTGGAACGGAACGCCCGGCAGTGAGGCACACACAGGCCTTTATGAATCACTGCCTGCACTTGGAAAGGGAAAGATGGAAAGCCACTGGTGTGCATGCAGAACAGGATGAAGGAAGCTTACCTTATTGCCTCCCTCATCTCTCTATTCTTCTCATGGCTGTTCAAGGAACAGAACCTTCTATTTGGCCATAATTGAATATATTTATCTTTGGAGGATTGGCTTTTTCTCCCTCCCTTCCCTCCTTCAAGAAAAGTTGTGTTGCTCTTAGACTCATGACATTGTGGGGTTGAAATCCAGCTCTATGTAGCATAATATTAAAAATTGTCTATTCCCTAAAGAGCTCTAAGAAGCGCTGTCAATTTATAAATCATACTTTTGTCTTCCACACACATATATAATCACAAATAACTGCTATTTATAAAACCAGAAACATGTTTTTATTGCATTCTAAATTAGCATATGTTGTAGGTTCAGTGGCATACTGAAGCTAATCTATTTTATCTGATCCACCATTGCTTGTTAAGTGTTTACCCTGCAGAGAAATTGACATAAATTACAAGTTTTAACAATATGCAGAATAAAAAAAACAAACTATTGTGATGTGCAGGTACACACAGGAAGTCTGATGTATCATTTATTTTCTGGTTAGTACAGGTAAATATTACAAACTGTAAAATACAAATATAAAACTCCCAGGAACATGTATGCTTACAGAAAAGGGGTTTGGGGTTTTGTTGCCTTTTCTTTTTTTTCTTTTTTTAAGGATATTTGGAGCTGAACTGTTGATTAACTTTGCTTTTTGAACTGATAAACAAAGGAGTATATTGCCTTTTGGTATCTCTTTGAAGCTGTGCTGCTCAGCAGACCAGTGAGGGCCTGCTCTGAAGCCAGGTCAGTGCATGCCCAGGGCTGTGGCGCAGAGCAGGGCAGCCTGGCAGCAGGGATCTGCCCCAGTCCGTGCACAGTGACAGCATCCCTTGTTAGGCCATGTCTGAGTGTCCTCAGGGGAATAAAGATAGGAGGAAGGATTTCTTCAAATAAAGGAATATGTAACTTTCAGCTGCGAAGTGTGTTTGCTGTCAGATTGAAGTGCACAGACAGTATTGTATAATGAGGGAGCACATGGGGAGGGATGTCAGAGATTTCTTAAAAAAAAGAAAATAAAGAAAAGTGTCTTTTATGAATTATTATTAGAAACTCACGGCAATAAGTAGTTTTCTACAACTGGCAGCAGCCTTATTTCCTGACTCTATTAGCACAGAAGTTGCAATACAGGAGATAGCAATTCCAGACCGCAGTATCTGTGGGCTTTGTGGAGGACATGGCTTATCCAGGTACTGCCATTTGAGCTGTCTTTCAGCCGCCTTTCAAAATGTTGTCAAATGCTCTTACAGTTTACACATCATAAATGTGTCATTAAAAGAAATAAGTACCCAGAGCTCTCTCCCTGTGTTTCAGAAGTACCAAGCTCTGTTCTTTTGGGAAGTGGCAGTGTCAGGGTAGCAAGGCTTTGCCTTGGACAAAGGCTGTGGAGGGGCGAGTGCCAGTCCCAGCCAGTTCCCAGCCTTCTCTCCTGCCCCGGGTGCGACTGCCATGGGAAGATGCTGTTTGTTGCAGCAGGGCATGCTGTGAATGAAGAGATCTTTCTCTGTGTTTTGGGGATATTTTTGAATAGGATGTTTAGACAGTGCTAATGTGTACATCCCTGTTCCCAGTGCAGCATGGGTGACACTGGAGCTGCAGAACTTCACTGATTTTAGTGAGAGTAATCTGTGTTAAGTCACAGAGTGATACCAAAGCGTAACACCTGTCTCCTGCCTTTGCTTTTTGAACAATTACTTTTCTTGGCCTCACTTTCAGCAAAAGTAAAGACTTGCACAGGGAATTTCATTTGATATCAACTGACATTTGTAGCAGTGAGCCTCCTTTTCCTGTGCATCTGTTACTCTGTAAATCACAGATGGGTGGAAACAATCTAGCTCCATTTAGATCACAGTAGTGGGCAGGCTTTCTGGCTGTATCCAAATTCATTCTTGTATCTCTTGCAGAATGATGCAATTCAGCAGCACAGGACTTTAAAACAACCAAATAACAAATTGGGGTGAAAGATAGTGAGAAAGATAAGTATTTCAGTCTTAAATACCATATTCTGTATCAAGGTTAAATTACCAGCCATATTTTAGATTTCTTTAATGTATTCTTATTCAATTGTGGCTGACTATGAAATACTACTGGTCTAAAAAAAAGATGAATTATTAGTTGACAGTGGTTGCCCCTTTTGCCAAACTCAGTAACATTGTCAGGTTCTGAGTTTTGCCTCTGGTGTTTTTCAGTGGACAGGGCTTAACTGGGCTGTTGTGCTTTGACACAAGCAGAGGCTCTTACAGACTCCTTCAGAGCAGAGGTTCTGTTTGTCTCAATGTCAGATGTCAGGACACATGCTCCAGCCTTCTAGACATACAAAGTAACCACGTCTGACACAGCAAAACTTACTTTTCTTGAGCTCTCTTAATGTAGCATATTTAACATCAGCAATTGCCTCATTTATTTAACAGCATTCATATTCTATTAACCCTGTACACATGAAGAATAGAGAACAGCATCTGCAGTAAAATTCTCTTTAGTTTTGCAGTGGCTCTGGAATTTTCCTGCAGGATTGCCTGCCAATGCTCATACCTGTCCATAAACCACTCCTCAGTTTCCATGTTTTCTGTTTTTTTTTTTTAAAGGAATTAGCTAAGAGGACTCCCTCTAAGCATCCTGATCACCCAGCTGTCCAGAATGCACTGCAGGCAATGAAGACAGTCTGTACAAATATCAATGAGACCAAGAGACAGATGGAGAAACTGGAAGCCCTTGAACAGTTGCAGTCCCACATTGAAGGATGGGAGGTAAGATGCAGGACCAGCAAGCTCCCTGGAGGCTGTTAACTGCACAGTTTAATGACTCATGTTGTGTACAGGGATTTATTTGTTTCTCTTGTGATGTGTAAACTCTTGAAGGTGCAGGCAGCATCACTCAGAGGAATTTAGAATTTAATGAGTATTTTGTGTGTGCAGGCTGGTGCTAAATTGTAGCAGAACAAGCAAATTATTGAAGAAAGGAGGATGTAAGAGCTAGAATGGAACTGACATTTCTAATGGGCCGATCTCACTTGAAAGGGTGAAAAACTTATGAGTGTATCAGTTATTTCACAGTTTAATGGCAGATAAAATAAGGGCGTGTTTGTAAAAGACCTTAATTGTGCACTCATAAAGGAAAGTTAATCTCTCTTTTTTATGTTTCAGGGGTCAAATCTGACAGATATTTGCACACAGCTCTTGCAGCAAGGGACTTTGTTAAAAATCTCAGCTGGAAACATCCAGGAGAGAATGTTCTTTCTATTTGATAATCTCTTGGTCTACTGCAAGAGAAAATCCAGGTGAGTCCCTCTGTATTTTCAGTTTTACCATTCAGAAGATTCTGCTTTAATAGTCATATCTCAGATTGATTTATTAATATATATGTTAGACTGTTTGCTTATGTGTTGTAACAGTCTTAATCCTAATTGCAGAGTTACTGGGAAAAAAGCATCTAAAAGGACAAAGTCAATCAACGGGTCCCTTTATATCTTCAGGGGCCGAATAAATACCGAGGTCATGGAAGTAGAGAATGTGGAAGATGGAACAGGTAAATGACTAAATATTGCTTTTAAAAGCACAGCAAATTCAGACCTTGTGTTGGAAGGTGGTGCAAAAGTACTTGTCCATCTCCTTTAGTGAAATCTGAAGCAATTTATAAAACTTGTAGCCACCTTCATTATTGGACCAACTTATGTGGTTGATAGACTGGAAATGCTTTCAGGCACTAGTCCTTCCTTCTGAAATGACTTTATTAAAAGTATGTGTTCCCAGAAGCTTGTCTGGTTTTGGTCCTATTCCAAGTTAATTTAATAAAAAAATTTCTTCTTTCCTTTTTTTTTTTTTTTTTTTTTTCATCTTTAGCCATTAAAGCTAAAATAACAGAAATTCTCGATCTTCTTCTCATTTAGAATGCTTCTAAATACTAGTCTTAGTATCCAAATTAGTACAAATTAGTAGCATGGGATGTGACCACGAGCAAAATATGGGAATGGCAGTTCTGTTATGATTCTTGTATCCTGACACAGCCAAGGAAGACTGGGTGGGTTTCTGATTCCGTCCACAAAGGCCACACCACTGCTGCCCCTATTGTAACAAGCCAGGAAGTATTATTACGTCCTTGAAACAGTCGACACATAAAGAGTTTCCATGTTCTGGGGACTGAAATTCTAGCAGTGCAGGAAGATAACGTGTCCCCAGAAAATTCAGAACAAATACCCTGAGCAAACATAGACTCTTCCACTGATGGCCTTGTACTTAAAAGACTTTAGTCCTTCTTCTGAGGTGAAATCAGCAAGTGTCACTCTTAGGACTGAAGCATTCAGTCAGTTTGAACAGCCTGTTGATACTTGTATTTCCAGAGTGGTAAGTGCAGCTGGTTCCATGGGCAGTCGGTAAGGAACACCTCAGGAGTCAAGGTCTTCAAAGACGATGATTTTACTGAAAGTGTCCCACACTGGTTTGGTTAAAGGAGCGGGCTTCCTGCTCACCGTGTGCTTGTGCTTGGGTCTTTTGCAGCAGATTACCACAGCAACGGCTATACGGTGACAAATGGCTGGAAGATTCACAACACAGCCAAAAACAAGTGGTTTGTCTGTATGGCCAAGACTGCCGAGGATAAACAGAAGTGGCTGGATGCTATAATCAGGGAAAGGGAGCAGAGAGAGAGTAAGTGGATGATGTGTTTTGTACTGCACTTGTAGGACAAATGTATATGTACATACATGTATTTGAGAGAAAGAAAAAAGGTTACACGTTTTCTTCCATGGAGAAAATGAAAATCTGTCCTTAATGTTTTCCAAAAGCTAGGAAACAGCTCTGAGGTCTCAGAATGTTCTTGATATATTGCAGTGTCTTACCATAAGGCAGTTAGGTTGAACTCCTCTTCCCAAAAAATTCAGTTCTCCTTTTTTCTAAATTTCACCGATCACTTAAATTCTGCCTAATGTCAGTCTCTGCTAAAATTAGGCATGGCAATAGAGGACTACTTCAGGCTGCCTGTTCTCAAGCTAGTCTTGGAGCTATCTAAAATCTGTGTCTCTTTTGGACTCCAGAGTTGCCCAGATTTGCAAGTTCTAGAGTAACATATCCAGAAAATCATGTGTTCAGGCTAGAAGAAATAAAGCATCTACAGCACCAAAATAGCTTTTGTGAATGCTATCCTCTTAAAGCAATTTGCAAATCTAAAGAGAACAGGGCCAGAAAATGCCAGCTATGAGCATAGTTATAACAAAGACACCTGCTGTTTTCAGAGATCATCCCCCTGCCTGTAGCAATTTTCAAGTTAGCATGAAATATGTACTTGGGAACTGATACAAAGTGAACATGAAATGTTCTTTATATTCACATATCAGTCATTCTGCACGTCATGAAGTATTTCTTTCATTTAATGGATAATATGATTGTCAAACACTATTTTTAGCTTCAGGTATTAGTAAATAGGCTAATTAATAAAGGATGAGAAAATTATGTGCCTGCCCAGTTTTGATTTATTCACGAATATGAAATTGATTTCAGCAGTTTTGTATTTTTGACTTCAAGTAATAGGACATGCAAAAAGTCTCCTACTCTTCCAAGCATTTAAATGCCTTTAGCAAGTCTTATGCTTGAAGCTATTTTAATTGCCACAGGAAATCGGTTTCAGAAGGTTTAGAATCACAGAATCATTGAGTGGTTTGGACTGAAAGCAACCCTAAAGGCCATTTAAGGCCATGGGTAGCCTCTATCCAAGGTTGCTCCAAGCCTCATCCAACCTGGCCTTGGACACTTTCAGGGCTGGGGCAGCCACAGCTGCTCTGGGCACCCTGTGCCAGGGCCTCCCCACTTTTACAAGGAACAATTCCTGCCCAATCTCCCATCCAGCCCTGCCCTCTGGCAGTGGGAGCCATTCCCTGTGTCCTGTCCCTCCATCTCTTGTTCCCAGTCCCTCTCCAGCTCTCCTGGAGCCTCTTTAGGCCCTGAAAGGGGCTCTGAGGTCTCTCTGGAACTTCCTCTTCTCCAGGTGAGCACCCCCAGTTCTCCCAGCCTGGCTCCAGAGCAGAGGGGCTCCAGCCCTGCGAGCAGCTCTGGGGCCTCCTCTGGACTTCTCCAGCAGCTCCAGGTCCTTCTTATCTTGAGGGCCTCAGACTGAACACAGATGGGCTCCCACAAGAGCAGAGCGGAGGGGCAGAATCCCCCCTCCCCTGCTGCCCATGCTGGGGCATCAGCCAGCCCATGGGGCGTTTCTGTGTGGCTGGGTCATGTCCAGCTTTTCATCCACTTGCACCCAAAAGTGTTTTTCTCCAGGGCTGTTCTACTTTCTCCCAGCCTGTATTTGTGCTTGGGATTGCCCTGACCCGTGATCATCTTGCTTTGGACTTCCTTCATGTTATGTAAATCATTCTGTTTTGTGTGGTATGATATAACCATAAGTTTAAAGCTGCTTTTTAAAATGTGGAAGAAAAACTGCATCTTGGTGGTGCTAAACTTACCAATGACAGTTTTGTACTCAGATTAAAAAAATACCTGATTTCCCCCTTAAATGGAAAATAAATCAATCAAATTTTGTGTTTCTGCAATTTTTGGCCTCAGCTTTTGACTTCAAGGAAACATTTTATTTGGTATTAAAGATCTGAAGAAATTTCTGCTTTATATTCCAGGTTTGAAACTGGGAATGGAGAGGGATGCATATGTCATGATTGCAGAGAAAGGAGAAAAGCTGTACCAAATGATGATGAGCAAGAAAGTGAACCTTATCAAAGATAGGAGAAGAAAATTAAGTACTGTTCCCAAGTGCTTTCTTGGCAAGTAAGTGGTATTTGAATTGAAAAGGTCTTTCATGCCAGTTAATGGACTCTAGAATTTCTAGGGATGGCATTGTGACACAGATCAGATGTGTTTTGATGCAGCTTAAAGACAAAGACCATAAACCCCATTACAGTAGTGATTTATTAAAAAATAATAATTGATTTTTGTTTCACACCATACACAGGCTGAATAGTGTGACAGCTCACTCTGTTTTGCAGAGGCAAGTGCCGCTTGGAGCTAACTGTGTGTGTTCTGCTCCCCTTCGCAGCGAGTTTGTATCCTGGCTCACTGAGATTGGAGAGATAAGCAAACCAGAGGAAGGGGTCAACCTGGGACAGGCACTATTGGAAAATGGAATCATTCATCATGGTGAGTGTGCCATGTCATAAAAAGAGATCAGATTTCATTAATGCCCTGGAAATAAGGGTGGGAAACTTACTGAAGCTGTTCACATGATGTTCAAATACTTTCTGCTGCCATACCCATCAAATCCTCAAAATGTTTAGTGATTTTTGGGATTAATGAGTGGGTGAATTTATGCCATGAAAAGAGAACTTGTTTGGTATCCAGAAAGTGTTTGTGTCTGCAGTTGCTTGATTTCTCTGCAACATCTTGGTTGGGGTGTATATCAGGTGTATATTCCTTTTTACTGTGTGTGTTTGAAGATGTGTTAAAGTCCATAGACACAGCTTTGCACATGAGATACCAGCAATCCAGAGAAGAGTGGAGCAGTGCTCTTTTAGACCAGCGCACAGGTGATGGGTCATTCAAATGACTCTGCTTGTCGCAAAAGAAAGAGATAATGGAGGGTTTGTTTTGTTTCCAGCTCATTTGGCAAGAATGTCTTTCTTTAAAATAGTGAGGGACCGTATTTTTTCATCTCACCCACCTGATGACCTTGAAGTGTTGTGATGAGGTGTTCTAGAAGGGTAGGACAGCATGTGCAAAAGTGCTGCATGACTGAAGTATGCTTGTTTGAAAATTTTCTGTGATACCTGCATTTCTGCTGAAAGGTCCTTATCCAGATTACATTGTTTAAATTCAGATTTCTTCTGTTGTTTCCTACTGTTTCCATATTGTGTTATGCAGACAGAGCAACACAATCCTGCTCTAATTAAACAGCAAATATCCCAATTCAGTGTTCAGGTGAGTTTATGTGCAGTCAGCTGCAAAATGCACATCAAAACAATACTGTAGATGGGTCAACTGCAAAAATGGCTGTAAGTGCTGGGATAACTATTGTGGGAATTTGCAACAGTTTGTTCAAAACTGATCAAGAAAAATTAGATGTTCCCAATTCCCTTCATTAGGAGTGTTTCCAAAGACTTAAATTAACTGAATCTGATGTAAAATTTAAAAAATCCAATTTTTTCCAGCTGGCCTATAAAGAACATGGTGGGGACAAAAGACAATTTAAATTATCATGGTGATGTTTTAGTTTCAGATAAGCACCAGTTTAAGAATGAGCAGGTGATGTACAGATTTCGCTATGATGATGGAACATACAAGCCAAGAAGTGAATTGGAAGACATCGTGTCCAAGGTTTGTATTATCGTTCTTAGTTGGAACTTTGGGATTTGCATCAAGAAGTTTGTTCTCCTTCTGAATGTCATTGACCTGTTGTGTGGGAGATTGCCATTGCTGTTGATCTGTATTGTATTGAGCTGTCCATCCTAATGCCACAGGGACATTCACATTAGGGAGAGGAAGCAGAGTTTAGTAATGAACAGCAATGCAGTTATGACTGCACCCAAGACTGCTGATTGGAATCCCAGTAGAGTAACAAAAGTTTTTAAAACAGTAGGTGATAACATGTCTGCTGCAAATCTGGTGTTATGGTTCAGGGGGATAGAAGAGATCAATATTTAACTGTTTCTAATAATTGTTAGTCAAATGAGTTCTGTTGATCCCCTTTTTGTCCACATACCTTTTAATAAATTCATTTTTTTTCCTATGGACATTGGTTAAAGGGTTAATTGTGAGGAGGGATTAATGGAGAAAATGTTGAAATGGAAGTGATTAGAGGTAAAAATAGATTTCTGGCTGTTGGAAGCTAGGAAAGAAGAAAGAATGTTTGACAGAGAGGCTAAAGGAACTGTTTTGAATATCAATATTAATAAATAAAAAATTCCAGCTGAGTAGAGACATCAGTGTCCAGGTTTTGCTAGTATTAGCTAGTCAGTGTTTCCTTGAAAAGGCAAAAGCTGCTAACACTGCATCTTCCATTATTCAGGGGGTGAGGTTGTACTGCCGACTGCACTGCCTGTATACTCCAGTGGTCAAGTAAGCTCCCCTTCATGATCCCTTTGTATTTATTATCTGGCTTTGTTAAAAGGATGATGTTACTATTGAAATCTTTCTCGTTTCTTACTATGAGCAATAATTTTCTGAATTTTCTTGGTTCTTCTACTTCCCTTGCATTTCCATAGCTTAGATCTGTAGTTGCAGTGCTGCTGCTAGAGGATGTTGGAGCTGGGGATTCAGGGAGAGTGAGCAGCTGGGTATGGTTACAGTGGCTCCGATTCAGGGCAGATCATTTGGTGGGGGTTGAAGTTGCTGTATTATTTGGGTTATAGAAAATGTCAGCAGATGCTGAAGTGATGTAAACAGATTCCAGTGTGATGCTAGGATTCTGTCATTTGGAGTACCCTAAACAAACAAAAACCAGTCTGAAGCAGAATAAAAGCTGAAGCTGTAATTTGAAGAAACCCTGAAAATTTTGCGTGGATTCTTAACAACCTGGCTCTGTATAAATAACTGCTGAAGAATTGAGATAGTCTGGAAGTGCGAGGTAACTCTTCCCAGAGGCCAGGAGATGATTTTCAGATGTTGTTTACCTTACTGTGAAATCAGATTAACATTTCTGGCCTATAATGGAAACCACTCTGAACTCTGTAGTTGTTCTACAATTGCATGGAAGATTAGGCATTTTCACTTGGGAGAACTTAATTTTTTACAAAAAACTGATGAGAGAGAAAAAACATCTAGTGGAGATGGTTGGATTCCCAAATTCAACAAAACTGACCTCTTGTCCATGTGTTGTACAGCTGAATTTTCACTGAGAGATGCCACTGGGCCTTGGGCCAAGATTGATGGCACCTTATCAACACTGTCAGCATCTCTAGGAAAGTTTTGAGAGTTACTTTTCATCTGGAACTCCCTACTCTTTAGTGCTCGATACTTTAATGTTTCATTCATTGTGCTGACATTTCAAAAGTACATTTTCCCAAGATAAGAGTGTGAGAGGGGAAATCTGCCCAGAAAACTCCTACAGATTTGTGCTGTGTTTAGCACATTACTGGGAGACAAGTTGAAAATTATATGTAAGCACTATGAGGAAAGCTTTTTTTCTGAGGACACATTACTGGAAATGCTGTCATGTTTTGTTGGTTTTTTTCCAAGCTCTGAAAGTCTGCCTTTTCTTTCTAATTTCTCACACCCTGCATTCTGCAAACATGCAGATGTTTCTGCTGTATTTAAATACAACAGTCAGTCACAACGTATTTGTATCTGTAGGTGATTAGAAAAGGAATAGGGTTGGGCAGAATGGGTTTTAGATGGTGTTTGGATATTAGATTTTTAGGAAAAAGGCAGTATTGGATAGTGTGGTGCTAATGAAAGAGGCTGATTTGACAGAACTGAAGAATAAAGTTTTGTCTTGGTCTGCCTCATGGATCCATCCAGACTCTAAAACAGCCCCAGTGGCTGTGCTTTCTTCTACAGTCATGCCAGTGGAGCTCAAGCTTCAAATACAAGGACCACCCCAAGGGTGAGAGAGGAATTAATTCTTCATACTCATTCAGCATTTGGCCTCTCTACTGAGACACTCAATGACAGGGAGCCAATTAATGCAAATTAACTGTGGTAATGGCTTTTGTGATGTGGAACTAGGAACTGGATCAAGACCATGAAACTTATTTCACATGGGCCAGTAAACAGCCTTAAAATGGCTTTTATGATCTTCCAATTTGGATTAAATCCAGTGACCTTGGAGGTGAAAGGTGTTAGAGCCTGATGTCCTGAGCCACATATACCTCTTGTATTTGTATCAAAATTCTTTAGAAATATTTCACAAAATGCTAAAACCATCAATTATCTCCATTGCTTTGAGAATAGAAATGGAAGAAAACTGCAAAAAGGATCAAGTTACAATAGGGTTCCTTTTCATTCTTTCAGGAACAGTGCTGCTCTCTGCAAGAGCTGGGTGTGAGCTGGTGCTAGCTGTGTTACAAGTACTAAACACAGCCCATCTTATTTACAATGACTGAAATTATCTAATTCCATAAAAGGATGCTGCATATTATATTTGTGTCTGGCTATTGTGTGTTGTTTTACTAAAGGAAGTGAAATCTGAACAAGTGTGGAAAATCTCTCTTGACAAAATAGACTAAAAGCTGCCTAATTCCATGAGCCACACAAAAAGAAGGCACATAGGGAATGTATAGAGTCCTTGTCTATGAATACATTAATAGGTAAATGCTAGAGAAGACTTATTGAAGCCTATATATGGGACTGGTATTGAGCCAAAAGATGTAAGCTGGACATCAGTGGATTTTGAATGATTTCCAGCCAGAAAAGTGTGAGTTTTAGTGGGACTGCTGGTGGCAGTATTCTAACCTGAGTTACAGCAGCAGCTTAGGAAATCTGTGAGAAGAATCTTCTGGCTGCCTCTGGTGGGAATGTGAGCTCCCTGAAGATGGCTCTAAACAACATCTAGAGAAATTTTAAGTAACACTGCTTTGTGTTGATCTGAAGTAGCTTCCTAATTCAAGCTGCTAGAGAAGTTTAAAACTTCCTATAGAGAAAAGATAGCTGCTTATTACTAGGTCACAATAGTATATATAGGTTTAGAGTGTAAAAGAAATGTATACCTTTTTGTCCTGATTTTTGCTGAATTCTCTTTCTTAATTAGAGACCGTGACTACCACCTAAAGACGTACAAATCAGTAATCCCTGCAAGTAAACTAGTGGACTGGCTTATTGCACAGGTAAGAAAAGTTTTAAGATACTCTCTTTGCTAAGACTTCACTTTGCTAAGAAGCACTCCATAATCCTAAAACTTTCCCTTTTCAATTTATCAGTGGAAAATTTAAAAGTGGTTTGGTTGCTGTTTTTACCTGTGTGCATCTGCTTTCTTTTCTCCTCCCAGGGAGATGTAAACAGTCATGGTCTGAGATCATCTTAATTGCTGGGTTTACACATCCCAAGGCAACCAGCCACCATGATTAGGGCTTTAGGCATCACATCATTACCAAAACTAGACAGCAATAATAATAATTGTAATGGTGGCAGTAGTAATAAGAGTAATAGTAATGTGCTCTGGACATGATTCTTCATTGTGGTACTGACTGTAAACTGTTTCTGTTATTCTGATGACTCAAATGGGGAGACTGTATGGAATAAACCTAAGTTAACACGTCAAAATTAGTGTATCTAGTTTCACATCTAGTTTCTGTATCAAAAGGTTGAGACACATTTTGTCAAGATTGATCATTGTAGATGGATCTATTTTCTGAAGATTGTCATTGCTCCCTTTATTATATTTGGAAAAATACCTATGTAACATTTAGAAGTACTTAGTGAACTGAAAGAATTAAAGCTATATTTTCTAATTAGAGAATGTTGTTTTGCTAGGGGAATTTTGAGGCCAAGGTAACATCATCAGGAGTAGTCAACTCTAGTTTAGACCCTTCCTGTGCAAAGATGTTGTTGCCTAGAACAAACATAGACTGCTAAAGGTTTAAGATGGTAATATTAGAAGGCATTTCTCCTCCAGTTTATTTACAGTTGAAAGAATAAATTGGTTTTTTAAATGCCAGTCTCTGTAAAATAAACTACCCATTTATCCCATAAAATAACGCCCTGTGACATTGAGTGTTGTCTCATGACAGACTTGAAATTAGTCTGTAGTAAAAGCTAAACTTTTGGTTTCTTAAAGTTATTTTCTTGCCTTTCCTTGTATGATTACCTGGTCATGCAATTCTTTCAGAACTGCCTTGATGCCTGTTCTACCAAGACAACAGTATTTAGTTCTTAATTTGTAAATGTTTGTGTTTTCTGCTCTCAGCCAATTTAACAAAAGCTAGTAGTGCTGTGGATTGGCCAAAGGTGATCCTGTTCTATCCTGTATTTAAATAATGCTGATACACCATAGTGACGGGCTTTGCCAGCATTTGCTTGGCAAATAACTACTGCTCTCCTTAGCAGCATTTGAAGTCGGACTGATGTTCTGCTGACAAGATCAGAGGGTGCTTGAAACACTTCTTTTTTGCCTAAAACAAAGTCCCTGCCTAAAACAGCTGCCCTGCAGCTGCTGTGAGAGCTTTCGGGTATCTAGTTCTTCAGACGGAGGGGAGAAAAGCTGTAATACTTGTGTAGGATTCAGCTTCTTGTTAAATAGAACTGAAAGTAATACGCTAAAATTGGTTCTGTTGCCAAAGCAGCAGGTGCCCTCCCTGCTGGAATGAGCTGAGCAGCTGCTCTCACTGAAATAGAAGACACCATGTTCCCCTGTGTCCTTTTGTTCATCTCCTATCAAGGGACCAGCCAGCGTTAACAATCTTTGTAAGACCAGTAGTGCCTTCTGATTTTTAGCAGCACTATTTAAAATTCATTTGTCTTCCTAAAAAGTACTACCATGTTTGTAAAGTCTTCACTTGTGGCTGCAAATTAGCAGATATATCAAGAAAACGAGGCATTTCTTGTATTTAACTGACTTGTAGATGTAAAGCTTAAGGCTGTAGTTTCAGGGAAGTCTTTAAATTTGCAAGTCCCCTTTGGTAGTTGTGTTGAATGACTACACTCAAGGCTTCAGGTAGTGAGAAACAGAAGCCTTTGTAATCTGCTGTGTAAGCAAACTGCCACTGTAGTTTTAGCCTGTTTGACCTTTGGAGTTCACATAGTTAGCTTTTTCTCCCTTGAGCTGAATATGGATGGGATCTCCCAGCTTCAAAAGAGGAGTCTTCTTGTCTGTGACTAATGGGCCCTGAAGTCCAACATTCTGATATCAAATAAAAAGTCTTTACATTGAGATAATATGGTATCTTTCCCCAGTGCTGGTCCTTGATCCTCTGGTTCCTGTAGGAGGGAGAGATGCTGTCTGGAGGAATGAAAAGTGTTTGGGCAATGGGATGCCTGTTTTAGTGGCTTGCTATTGTTCCCTACACAGAGCATTCTGCTAATTTCAGAGCTGCAAGCTGTGCGGTGGGGAAGGGGGAGTAGCTTTTCTTAGAAAATTATCTGAGGTGTAACATTATTCTCCTGTTTCTAGGGAGACTGTCAGACTCGGGAGGAAGCTGTCACACTGGGCGTGGGACTCTGCAATAACGGCTTCATGCATCATGGTAATGCATCAATTTGCTACCCCCAGCAAATGAAATGAGCTCTTACTTCGGTCAGATTAGCTGTTCTAGGCTGTGTCATACATGCTGTGTACACAATTTGCAGGCATTCCTGCAGGTCCTTCTAGAACACAGTCCACGAGCTAATACATGGCTAGTCCTGGTGCCTTCGCAAGGGAAGCCATTTGCTGATAGTTACAGGAAGCACTGAAGGGATTAGACAAGCTAGAAGGAGCATGCTTTTTCACTGCATCTCTTCCAGAGCCACGTGAACAATGCACAAGCCTAGAGCTCTTCTGAAATATCACCAAAAAATATCAGCTGTTAAGCAAAATTGCCTAGTTCTTGTGTTTTAGATAACAAATACAATCCTCAGTGCTGAGGCATCCAAATCTGAAGTGCCAAATCCCAAGTTAGACATCATCCATCCCCAAACAGGGGAAGTAAACAAATCGGATCTGTAGCTGTATGAAATAGAATATACAAGTCCTAAGAGTAAACATAGTTTGTCAAATGAAACATTCAGTTTTAGGCATAGATAACATTTGCTTGCTGTATTTTGAATAGTGTTTCTGAGAGCAGATTATTGTAAATAACTAATGGAGAACTTCCATAGTAGTTAAGAGTAATGTAAGAATAGTTGGGGTCTTTTTTAAGGAGTTTGGTCTGTTCTGGGCATTTATTGAATTCTTTGTCAAGGAAGACCTTTGCATAAATACATGTTGAATGTAGGAGTTCCTCATCACTTGCTGCTTTCATTTGAAGGCCCCAGGTCTTGTATTTAATAAAGAATCTTTTCATGCCTTCTAGAATTTTGTAGATATCATTTCCATCTCAATTATTTTTTTAAGGTTGAGCCTTAGTCTATGTGGACACCTTATGTGCTTTTAAACAGCCCCTTACCCCTCTTGGCTCCTTTTATAGTTTTTTAATAATCATTTGGATGTAGCAAAGGCGTGTGAGGTTTTGGCTAGCATCTTTCTTCCAAGAGGATCTTTTTCATTTTATATAAATTCTGCATGCCTGGGAGCTCACAGCATGTCATGAGCTACTATGCACTATGAAGAAAATTCTTGTCCTAAAATACAGAATTGGCTTAAAAATACAGAGCTGAGGAACTGACTGATAGAGATGCATCCGGTCTGTGTTCTCTAAACATTGGGGAAATACTTAGACTCTCCTTTAACTTTCTGTTTCTCTCTTTTTTCCTTCATGTAAATGCATGTGTATATTTCATATATATAATTTCCAGTCCTGGAGAAAAGTGAATTTAAGGATGAATCCTTATATTTCCGCTTTTATGCTGATGAGGAGATGGAGGGCACCAGTTCGAAGGGCAAGCAATTACGTAATGACTTCAAGCTCGTGGAAAACATCCTGGGAAAGAATCTTCTGGTAAGAAATATGTGAATGTGTAAACCTTGATGTTTCTGCTAAAATGGTATTGTTTTATAGTAGAGGAGAATAGTGAGAGAGTAGAATTAAAATGGGAAAATGCATGTGTAGCTAGGTTTTTTCTTCACTGCATAAATGCTACTAATTCTTGATCTGCTTTGTTGTATATCTCCAACTTCTATACCTCTGACTTTTTGGTTAGGCAGACTGCATAACTTACTCTAGGAGCACAGGAAATCCTTACAATCTCCTCTTTCTGGGGAATCATTGCCTTCTCCAGATATTGCAAATGGAATATTATCCATAGCCTGTCTTTTCATAATGCATAAGCATTAATGTGTGTAACTATTTGCTCTGTTTAAGATTTTACCAGAAGAGGATGACTATGGATTTGACATAGAAGAAAAGAACAAAGCAATTGTGGTGAAGTCAGTTCGACGAGAGTCCTCTGCTGAGGTAGGACCTCACATTCATATTTGGGTATCTAAGAATGTTTCAATACTTAGAAAAGTTACAAACCATCCTTTAAAAATTGATAAGTATTTTGGCATTACTGGGGGACTTGAATTATTGGTAAGAGATAGGATGAGAGCTGTATCTGTGATGGTAGATTACCTCAGGTTCCTTAGCAACTTTCATTTAAGGAAGGAGGGAAAGTAACACTTTTTTGGGATAGCAAAGATGTTTAATGGGGAAACAGGTTTATTTGAATGAAAGCTGTATTTTTAGATATGTATTTTCCCCTTAAGAAGCATGCAGTCATTTCTTTCCATGGTATTTTTTAGGAATTCTACAGAATATATGTGCTTTGTTTCTTTGAAGCACATAGATGGCCCAAATGTCTTAGGATCTGAGTATTTCTTAATCAGACGTCTAGCCCTACAGAATTCTTATGTGGATCACACAGTGTGATCTTCCATAAGGCACCGATACACTGCCGAAGATAAAAGAGGACTAAATGACGTGTCAAGGGTTTCACAGTAAATTGTGGCACTCAGGACAGAGCTTCTAATTAAAAGTCCTGGACAACTATTACAGAATTTTTGAATGTCAGTGTTAAAATTTGTTGGTTACTCCTTTGGACTACAAATAACTCCTGGGTGACTTGCCTAATGGAAATAGCTGAAGTGGACAGATAGGAAGGTGAAAATGTCATATGGGAAGGAATTTTGAACTGAAGTTGAGTGTTAGAATGAAATTATTTCAGTGTTCCTGATTAATTTGGTTTATGGTTGCCAAAGAAACCAAACTGATGCTTTATCTAGTGCTCAAAATCAACATAGGTTGGCCAAAACTGTTACTAATCTAAGCATGTGCTGTGAACCATTGCCTGCCAGATAATCCTCTGCCCTTTTTTTGGCTGGAAGCTTGGGGAATAGCCTGCAAATCTGTTGTGTTTGAAGACGGCAGCACACCATTTTCTAAGGATTTTTTTTTTATCTTTCAAGATGATCTTTGGCCATGAGCCCATCTTTTGAACTTGATCTAATAATACTGGTCCAGCAAAGAACTAAATCTGCATCTCCCTGACCCAGAGTCTGTGTGAGACTAATGCTGTGGATCTCCTTTTTCAAGTCAAGAAAAATTAGTTATTGTTGTGGATTGTTAGTGGATTCCAGGCAGAATAGAAAAGGGTTTGACACACTTAGAAGGAAACTCAACTGCTGAACCCTGAAGTTATATGAAGTAATTATAGTCTGGAAGGTTTAATATATTTTTAATCATTCCTTGATAACTAACATCTAGTCCAAATGTTGGTATGTTACATTTTAACTGGTAGAGATCATCAAGGGGTATGTTTGAGGCTGTTGACCACTGGGCATTGTTGGGGATCTCAGTCTTGTCATTGGATCTGTGACCATTGCCAAATAACTAAAGTTAGGTGCAAAACCTAGGATAATTAGGTGCAAAATCAAATGGCTTTTTAGGCTAATGAAGAGCTAGTGCTTCACTTAAAGTAGAGGCAGTTCTTATCACCATTTCAAACCAGGTTACTGGATAACCTGTACCCAGTTCTGTGATTTGGTATAGGTTGGTTTTGCAAGGCTGATGGCTGAAAACTGTCCACAGCTCCTGTGCCCAAGGTGTGGGAAGTCACACTTCTGCATCTCACTGGGTGTCACAACCAGTCTATTATGGGACTCTAGCTTTCAGTTGTGTCCCCTCACCCCTTGTTTTTTTATAGTCTCCTATTTTAATCGTCCCTTTAAAATTTGTAGCAGAAAAGTACTAAGATCTATCCATTGCAAACTAAGATACATCTGTAGAGTGGCATATTTCTAAGGATACTGGCAAAATATCATTGTAAATGCAGAAAACTTTAAGGAGGAGTGACAAATGACTTGATAAACCAACACTACTTATAGGGTATTCCATGTGAAAGTAATCCAAGAAATGTCCATAAGTAGGGAACAGTTGAACCTTAAAGCCTGAGCTTTCAGAGTTGCTGCCAGTGATCCAAAGTGCTCTGTGGTGTTTGTTCCCTTTGCAGATGGCTGGCCTGCAAGCAGGAAGAAAAATCTATTCAATCAATGAGGATTTAGTATTCCTACGCCCGTTTGCTGAAGTGGAAACCATCTTATCCCAGTCCTTCTGCTCACGAAGGCCACTTAGGCTTCTGGTAGCCACCAAATCAAAGGAGTAAGTGCCAAGATGGGCAGAGAGAAAAGATTATTGAGAAATGTCCATTACTAAGTAGTACTTCTACAGCTGTAGTGAAACCTGTGTAAACACTTTGCTGTGCAGAAGCCACTCAATAGGAAAACATGACAGAAATGAGAGGTACAAGACTCATGGATTGTTTTTAGTGATGACCCTTGGGCTGCTAGGAGAGGTTGGCATGCGTTCTCTTTATACTGCAGATTACTTTTGGTTTCCTTGTATACAAACCAAATTGGATTGCAAAGATTGTAATTCTTTCTCAGGTGTGAAGCTTTTCACACTCTATTATGTGTATGGGAAAATGATTTCCACCCATTAAAGCTCGGCTTATTTTTGGATGACTCTAACAATATCAGCCCTTACAGTTTTCCAGTCTGTTATTGTTTCTTATAATGAGAGCTGGCCCTCATTAGTGTCTTGTGAACTGTTAGATTCTGTAATCCCAGAATGTGCCATAGAACTGAACGTCTCAGTGACCATTTGTTGCTGAATTCCAGTCCAGAAGGTCTTGTCCAGTCTGTTTTGTTTCTTTAAAACTTTTTAGTGGGAAAAAATCTTCTGCTGATATAGATCAGCACAGCTGCACTGAAGTTTGCATAGAAATGGAAGTGAATATAAATGCCTTAGAAAGTTTCTGTCAAGTGTTTATTCACTTAAAGATGTAATAAATCAAGAAGTGACAAATTTTAATTAACAAATAGAATCTCCCATATGCCTTGGAGATTGAAGGTGGAGTATATTTCCTCAAGTCTGTTTGTTTGTTATTTATTTGTAAACACTTTGAATGCTTACTTTCATGCAAACCCAGCTGAGAATGCCAAGAAAAGATTCTGTTAAGAACTGCCCAGAACTCTGGCAGCCTAATTTAAAACCATGCTTTCTCTTCTCCGTTATTTATCTGCAGGATTATTAAAATCCCCGATTGTCCTGAAGCACTTTGCTTTCAGATCCGGGGAGCAGCACCACCGTACGTTCATGCAGTAGGAAGAGGTAAGAGGTAACTGTACTCTGTGGTACAGTTAAGTTGATAGTACAGCTGAATAGATAGACTTGCGCATATAATGGGTATATATCTATGTATATGTATTTCAACAAAGACAGATCCAGGTTTTGTTGTCTAGCTTGTTCTATACAAGTTCTGATAAATTTAGTGACCATAGTGACAAGAACCTGTGATAGACAAGAATGACACTCACATACAGTGTGAGATTTCCTGCCTCAAACTGTATATCACCTAAATAGATTCTAAGACAAACAGTATCATTATTGTGAACTGAGTGTTGGGTCTCCAATCCCATCAATGCAATACAAGGAATAATTTAATTCCACAGTGGAAGAAACTTGAATGCTGCAATACACAGTACCGTGGACTCTTTAGAAGGCTTTATGACTTTAGCTCTTGCAAGCTAGAAATGGACTTGCTTAGTGACCCTTCCCTTGTTTCTTTTGAGACTACTAAGGTAAAGCTTAACAGCCACAAGGAAAAAAAACAAAACCTGTAAAACTGAGATGGTTGAGGAAAAGTTGAGGGGTCGTGCTGTCTGTTGTTTCCTCAATATTTTTACCTGTAGTTGTCCACAATTTGGATCTGGGTTTTGAAGGTGCTGTAGGATCAGCAGGTTGGTAGACAAGTCATAACACAATCTAGACATCACAAACTATGGCATAAGACTTGGAGACTACTTCTCCTTTTACATAGGCATATGTTCCTGTAAACTGCTCTCCTTGATCTTTTTAAAGGAGAAAACACAATTTGACAGAAATATTTACTACTTCTCTGCCTGACATATTAACTGAGCTACAAGCAAAGCATAGCTTTAACCTTTATGTTAAGCAGATAATCTTTTAGATTTTTACCTTTTAGACATACACCAGTTCCTTCCTTCAGAACAAACATGTATCTCCAGCTGAGTGCCGTTAGCTTAGGCAGTGCCCACAGATGGCACTGCCCAGCCATGTGTGTCTAGGGACATACATTTATTACACCATTTTATAGCGGCACCTACAACCACTTTTTCACTATTTGGAGTGCAAGCTGGAAGTTGCAGCTAGGAAGATTGTTCTTTTTCAGCATTTCGCCTGGAAAAGACAAGTTACATTTGACATCATAGTGTTTTTGTGTAGCAAATTATGTAACATGCAAGTGTTCTGTCTTCCAGGTGCAAGAGGCTGGAACAAATATAACAGTTTGTACTTAAGCAAGGCCACAGCTAATGTAACCATAAGGCTAAAAGAGAACCATATAAGAATCCTAAGGAATTTCCCACAGAAATGTCAATTTCTAGCATGAGCATATTTAGATCTAGGAGATTGCTGTTTTTCCCAGCATCGCTGAAAACATGAAGGATAGACACATGATGTTATCCTTACACAACAAAACTCTCTGAATAGTAGCAAAGGCATGACAGGACTGACCCAGCTCTTCTTACTTTTTCTAACCAGAAAGTTTTTGCAAATTTTTCAGTATTCTCATCCATAGGCAGTTGGCATTTCTGTCTAACTTCCCTCCTGTTATTTTTCAGGTTCTGAGGCTGCAGCCGTAGGCCTTCATCCAGGGCAGTGTATTTTGAAAGTTAATGGGAATAATGCAACACATGGAAATTACAAGGAAGTTCTGGAGCACTTCACAGCCTATAGGACCAGGCAGCAGGAAGCACTGGTATGAATGCACAATCTCAAAGGAAGTACATTAATTCCCGCCTTTCTTCTGCCCTCCTCTATTCCTGTGTTTTTATGCTCACTAAATATTCAGAAAAAGAACATCTACATGTTTGTTTTGATTCATTTGCTTTTATGCCAGGGTCCTGCTATCACTGAGGGGACCTGATTCCATTTCCCATAGTTGCAAAACACCTACAAATAGCATGAAAGCCATTTCATGCATACAGAATTAATACAAAATTATTAACTGTTACTAACCATGGAAGTTTACCCAGCTATTGATCTAAATTTTGTGTTCTCTGAAGTTCAGAGAAAATCTGGGGGATATTTCAGCCTACTTAGAAGGTATAGAATTGATAGCTAGATTCATCTCTGTAGTCCAAATGTTTGGAGATTGAGCATTTTGAGGTTCTAGCTGAAGCCTATATCTCTTGAAAGGGGTTGTACCAGTGGGTGTACAGAACACATGAAGATGCTGAGGAGGACAGAGTTCAGCAAGCAGTATCCCCTGCATGTTTGAGTGGCAGTCGCCCGGGCTCCAGCAAAGACAACTCTGCGCTAGAAGGACATGCCCAACTGGAACACCTTCAAAGCAGCCAACAGGAATCAGGTAAAGATTCTCATGGGGGAAGAAAACCTAGGGACAGTTGAGGGGCTTTCAGAAGGAAAACCACAGTAGAAATATAATTATTATTGTAGAATATCTCTTGTCTTAGCAAAGCTTTGTAATTGAATGAGGTTTGCCAGAAGACATATTTCTTTGCTGCAGTATGTTCAGGGGACAAAAAAATTGAAATGCACATAGAAATTATGCACCTATGACTCTCTCTTCTCTACAAGACAGCCATTTATGGGAATGAAGAGACTCAGCATTTTTAGAATCCTTTGGTAGCCCCTGCAAACCATGCATTTATGGGCAGTAGCTGATGGAGAGGGAATGTTGGCAAGTAATTCCAGCTAGAATAATCTGTATTTTCTGTTATTTTTGATTAAAAATTAGGGTGTTAAATTTCTTCGCTCTGGAGCAGTTTTCAAGGCATGTTGCCACTGTTTCAGGAAAAAGTGTAGGTGTATTTACTCCAACTTTTGAAAGCATACCTCAATAAACAGGTCTACTTTCATGTTGAGGGCTTATTTGGAAAAACAAAAGTTAAGGGAGACTACAAAAGCAAAATTTAATCCAAAGGACTGAGCCTGGACTCTCTGAATGCCATTGGCAACTTCTCCAGGAGCAGATGCATGTCTGTGTGGATCCCATGCAAGGTCTGGTGATGCTGGTAAAGTCACAGAGTGTTCCAGCAGTGGAACAGCTGGAGCAGCACCCCGGTAGAAGTGTGTGAGCAACTCCTTGGCAAATCTTAATTTGACTGGAACTTGAATCTGGTCTCTAGTGACAATAGAATTGCTTTGTGTAAAAAATGTTTTCTCCTCACCACATCCCTGCCTCAGTCTTCCAGAGAGTTATTGCAGACAACAGCTTAACATACTTCCCTTCCCTTATAAGCTTCTGCTAGGATCCACAAACAGAACTAAAGTAGTGTCCTGAGCATGGATATGTGCACACATACATGGAAGAACATCAGAATGGGGATTGGAGCACGTGTGTTGTCTAAAACTCTGTCACTGTCTCCATTAATGGCCAATAGCAAATGTCTTCCTAAGCATATTCTCTCTGTCTCCAGCAGCACATAGTTAGAGACATTCTTTAAGCCAAAGGTTATGTCTCTGCATTCAATATCCTTCTCAGCAGGTCTCTCTTGTCAGGTCAGGCCTTGTTCACGTGTGCTGCCAGACACCTCTAATGACTTACTTTGGTTCCAGCCCAGACACCACAGACTGTTGTTTCTCCACTGGTCATTGGTGAAGAAACCCCTCTCATCAGCCTGACTGTGGATAACACCCACCTGGAGCACGGGGTGGTATATGAATATGTTAGCAGTGCAGGAATCAAATCCTTTGTCCTGGAGAAAATTGTGGAACCAAAAGGTTGCTTCATTCTCACTGCGAAGGTACCGAAAACCGTGGTCAGCTTTTGCCTAAACAGAATGGGAAGCCAGTAATATAGCTTATTATTGGCTGCTGTGGGCTTGGCTCTTCAGTTGAGGTTGACATTGGTCTTCTCAGCCCTGCTTAGAATTTCGTTCACTAGAATGAGTTACAATAGCTTGTTTGGTATAAGTAATCAGCAAGTACTTCCAGGACTTCAGCTGTTGAGGCAGTTGGAGGGGAGCCCTCAGCTGTGGAATTCTTGCTTTTGTCTGCCTGGTAACATGCAGTCTGCTGATACATAAGATTAATCTTTTCAACCGGGAATTTGCTTTACCTTGCAAGAAAATCAAGCAATTTTTTCCCACCTGAGAGGCTGGATGGGTTGCAACAGCAATTGAGTAGAACTGCTGCTATTGGAAAGCAGCAGAGAGTGCTGAGTGGCTTGGTCATCTCTGACAAAAACAAGCTAATAGTGAATGTTTGTTGCATGCCAGTAATGGTATTGTTATGTCCCATGGAAGCATGCTAGAGCAGGTAACTTGGACCGTGGATATTTTGATCCACTTCCGTAATTCTAAACATTTTTAAGGAATGTTAGATAACTCTGGTGATTAGACACATTAGTAATTCTCAGGCAGTAATAAAGGCAGCTTGCTCTGGAGGCAGCTTTTTTCAACCTTTGCCTCTCACTGAGGAGAAGAAAACTGCATTTTCCCTCCCTGCCAGGACTCATACCATTGACATCCTGTCTTTTTGTTTAGGTTTTAGAGGCCTTTGCCGCAGAGGACAGTCATTTTGTAAAGAACTGTGAAAGACTCATATCTCTAAGTGGTGCTGTGGCCACCATGCCCCAGTATGAATTCCGGCAAATCTGCGACACTAAGCTGGAAAGCATTAGCAGGAGGCTCACAAGCTACCAAGAGGTACAACACTACTAATAATTGGTGAACTCTTGAGACAATACTTCATTGTGTTAAGTAGGTCTTAGTATTCTTTATTAATGAATCCAAACTGTTTCTGAGGTGGGTATCCTGGAGGCATGAGAACAGCAAGTTACTGAAATTGCAAGTTTTGAGTGAAAGTACCTTGTCTTTAAATCACTTCTTTCTGCTTGTCAGAGCTGTGGGTTAAGACATATTATTGCAGGTTAATTTCCACTGTATTAATGAATAAATATGAGAACAAATTGATGAATGTTTTATTTAACATGAATGTAACTACAGTGTATCATGGTGTAAACAAAGTGCATGTGCTTTTTGCATGCAGTTACCTGAGCTGCTTGAAAAGAGAGTGCTAGAAGATATAGCTAATTGTTTTCCTTTGTTGTTTTATGAGCTTTTTTATCATGTGTTATTCCAGCTGTATCAGAAATCTGAATTCCTGGATTTCTGGAATAGGAGGCAGGAAGAGAAAAGAATTGTCTGTATTGCTTCAAATTTTTTTTGAAGGTGCAGTAGCACACACCTACTTTATTTCTCCCAGTTTGCAGATGAATTGAAAACAAAGGTGAGCCCAGCCTTCAAACAAGCCATTATGGAACCTCATTCCCTCAACAGCATGGATTTCTGCCCCACCAACTGCCATATTAACCTCATGGAGGTATCATACCCCAAAAGCACTACCTCAGCAGGGAGATCATTCAGTATTCGCATTGGACGGAAACCTTCTATTATTGGTCTTGATCCAGAGCAAGGTGATCATTAACTTCCAAGTCATACTGATTTGATCTGTATAAAAAGTTGTGTTTTTCCACTGCTCAGCAAGGTCAAATGTAAGTTCCAAGGAAACATAGTCTTGCCAGTACCCTTTTGTTCTCCTTAAAATGTTATAGTTAAATGTCAGCCTTCTTGTGTTGTGAAAAAGTAATGGCTTCAAGCATAGAGGGGCTTCAGGTGCCATATTTTAGCTAGATGAACTGTTTGAGCATGATCTCATGGTAGTTACGTGGCCAGGGTGCTGTTGCCCTTAGTAGAGGTGACTTGCTCACTAAAAGTGAGCAGGGGCTGATGACAATGCTAGTGCTTCATTCAGGGGGGGAACTGAAGTCAATCACATTGTAGTGCTGCTTTCTACTCTCATTACTAAATAAATTCCATGCACTGGAGTTGAAAGTCTCTACTGTGTCAGGGGATCTATTTTCTGATAAGTTGCTGCTATGCAGCATTTCTCCTACAATCTGGTTATTTGAGTTCCAACATTTTTTTTATCATGATCTGACTTAACATGCTTCTGATTCATTGCCTTGTGAAGATCAGAGTGCAGGAATGTTTGGAAGAGGGAACTATAGACTAACCAACTTTCTGAACAATGGCATTGACTATTCAAATTGAGGTTTGTAAAGGATGCCTGCTTGCTTGGGCACTAGAATTTTTAATGTGAGCTAAGGTAGGTAGCAAAGTACTGCACCAAAACTGTCAGCAATTCTAACTGAAAAATAATTATTTATCTTCTGTAAGAACAGAATCCTATTCCTTTATATGTGTGTGTGTGTGTAAGTGTAAATGTGTGTAGAGCTCAAATAATAGCATAGACTGATTCCTGAGAACCCAAATGCATTAACTTTTCAACAAAAGCTTTTAGAGAGCTTCTAAGTTTTCTGTATGAACATACATGTGGACGTACATCTTTCCTTCCATAATCTAGCCAGTTTCTGAACTTTAGTATATCCAAAATATCTAGTTGGCATAACAGGAAAAAAAGCCCAACTTCTTTGGGTATTTTTTCCAGAATGATTTTGTCATATAATGTAATTATATAAAACAGTTTTGTGAAATTTTAGTTTTTCCTGTCAAACTCCACTTATCCTAAATGATCATCACCGGGATGGAGTGGAGAAAGTCATGAGAGCTATACTAACTAGATCCTTTAATATTTAGTAGGTACCTTAAATCCAGTGTCATATACTCAGCATTGCATCACCACTATGGCTGCACCGTCTTGGAGATGTCCAGCCCCAGAAGGTGGAGAACCTGATGGTAGCTTTGGCCAGCAGAATAGAGGAGCAATTTCGGAAGAAAGGGGACTCAGTTTTCTGCTGAAACAGGAAGATTGGGAGATGCAGGACTCCTACTTGCACCTTTTTAACAAACTAGACATTGCAGTGAAGGAAATGAAGCAGTATGTCGTTCAGATAAATAAGTGAGTACAAAATCCTGTATGCACTGGGGAAAGAAATTCTTATAATATTGAGGAAGTAACCTCCAAAAGCACATTGTGCTGTCAACCCCAGCTGTCAGCCTCTTCACACCTGCCCTTGTATGACAAGTCCTCACTGGTTGTGTTAAATCTACTCCTGGGCAGATCCACAAGTGTTTGTATTATTCTTTTGCTTCTAAAAGTCTACCTGAATTTGACAGCCACTGTTTTTCTTACTGTGTATTCCAAAATAAGAATTTTTTGTTGTCAAGAGCCTTTGAGATTTTGTCTATCATAAGGCAGAAATAAGGGTTGAAATAAAGACAGTTCAACAGCTGAAGCAAAAGCTGCACACAAACAAAGCAAAACCAAGGATTCATTCACTGCTTCCCATGGGCAAGCAGTTGTTCAGCCACCCTCAGGAGAGCAGGGTCCCATCCTGTGCAATGCTGACTTGGGAAGACAACCACCATCACTCCAAATAGCCCCTCTTTCCTCCTTTTCCACCCACTTTAAATGCTGAGCATGGTGTCACATGATCTGGAATATCCCTTGGGTCAGTTGGGGTCACCTGTCCTGGCTGTGCCTCCTCCCAGTCTCGCACACACCCCAGCCCCCTCCCCAGTGTGGCTCTACCAGGGGCAGAAAAGGCCTTGGTTCTGTGTTAGCTCAGCAGTAACAAGACCATCTCTGTATTACCAGCTTTGTGTTCAGCACAAATCCATAACCATCCCATACCAGCCCATGGAAAAAAAAATTAACTGCATCCCTGCCAAAAGCAGCACATGACCAAAACTTCACCTGAGTGGAAAGCACATGGAGCCTTGGTCTCAACATGTATTTCGACAGAAGGGTGGTAGCCGCTGGGTAGAAGCCAGCGAGCTGAGGAGGAGAAATCCAGTGCCTTGGAGGAAGATAGGGAGGACTTTCAGGCCACCATGATTATAGTGATTAAATTACACCTTATAGAAGTAGGGTACCTGTAGAAACAGGACCTTTTGGGAACTGGGATTCATGGGAATCTCCTGAGGTTTAATGAGACCAAGTGTGAGGTACTGCACCTAGTCGGGACAGGCTGGAGAATAAAGGGACTGAAAGCAGATGTGCCAAGAAGGACCTGGGAGTGCTGGTGGCTGAGAGGCTGGACATAAGCCATCTGTGTACACTGGCAGCATCATTCAGTGCTGGGCCATCTGTGTCCTGGGCTCAGCCCCACAGTGTGAGCAGCAGGTGAAGCCAGTGGGGAATCTGCCCCTCTGCCCTGCTCAGGTGAGACCCTAACTGCAGAGCTACCTTCAGCTCTGGGGTGCCCAGCTCAGGAAGAATGTGGGAGAGAGTCCAGAAGAGGCCATAAAGATATCAGAGGGACAGAGCAGCTCTGCTGTGGGAAAAGGCTGAGAGAATTGGGATTGCTGGCTGGAGAAGAGGCTTTGGGGTGACCTACTTGTGGCCTTCCAGTACCTGATGGGAGCCTGAAAGAAAGATGAAGAGACTCTTTACAAGGGCCCAGAGTGAGAGAACAAGGGGGGATGGCCTCAAACTGAGAGCATGTTCAGATCAGATGTTGAGTACTTAGTCTATGTAAAGTGCTCACAAAGGTAGCTTTGATTTCACATAGCTGCATCTAGCCTTAGTCGTGACAGTTCATTTGTGGGACTGAGAGCTCTTTGTTGTACTTCTGCAGACTTTTGTCCACCATAACAGAACCCACAGAAGTTGGTGCCTGTGAGCTACCACCTACTGAGGACACGTCCTCACCTTCTCTGGGAACAGAAGAAAGTGATCCTGACAAAGCTGAGCATGGTGGAATCAAGAAGGTCTGTTTCAAAGTTTCTGAGGAGGACCAGGAAGACTCTGGACATGACACAATGAGTTTCAGAGACTCCTACAGGTCAGTGTGTATTAGACAGAGGCAGAGAATTAAGCATATATTACAGATAGCAGTTACTTGATGGGGAGTGTGTTTTCATGGGTTTTGATTTAAAAGAGCATTGATTAGCTACAAACCCAAGCAAATTGTAGATAAGAAAATACCTTCTTTGCAATAACCAACAAGGCTATTTTCTGTGTAGGTGTAATTCATAAGGGTTTGTATTGCAGAGTAGTTACCATAAGTATTACTCTTCCTGAGAAGGAAACAGATTTCTTTGATACTAGATTTAAAAAAAGGACATCAAGAATCCTAATTAGGGTTCTTTCAATTGCTCTAATATTTTTTCTCTCATCTCAGTTAAATATTACATCAAAGGCGGAGACAGTGGAGAATTTTTTAAGCTTTGTTTTGGGCTTGTACCATTAAAACCAGTGTCATTGTCACTTCATTGGAAGGGGACAGCCTGAGATCCATAGTCTTTTTGGTTACTTTCAGTAAGAATAGTTAAAGTGAACTTTAAAGAGAGGAGATTCACTGTAGAATTTTCCAGAATTTTCTTGGCTCAGTGCATGAGCCAAGATTGGTATGGAGCTGTCATGACTCCCTGCTTCATTATAGGAGCTGCAGTGCCTGATTGTCCAGTGGCTTAGATTCCCTAAATTTTCTCTGCCACCTCTGGTATCTGTGCTACTGCAGCCTCCCTATATGCTGGATTTGGATGCTGTAATGCCCTGAGAATTGGTAGCAAACGTTTAGTGGAGATGTCTGTTTTCATTATTTACAGAAGCAGGGTGATGCATCCAGTGTTAACTGCAAATAGAAGAAGACATCCTGTGGCAGTCCAGCTCCAGAGTCCCTGCTTAATGGCTGTTGTGCATGTCATTAGTTACAGTCATTTCATTTTCACAGAACTAGGTCTGGGGAGACAGTGCCAATAAAGCAGAATAGCAGAGTGGGTGCCTGGGTGTGCGGACAGCTTTTGTTCAGTCCCCTCTCTGCTCTCCTCCGCAGTGAGTGTAACAGTAACCGGGACTCCGTGTTGTCCTACACCAGCGTGCGGAGCAACAGCTCTTACCTGGGCAGCGATGAGATGGGATCAGGTGAGTGTGTGCACAGGTCACAGGCGTCCCACTCGTGCCTGGCCCTTCGGCAGTGCGGAGAAGTCTTCGCTGGTTATAAGCACTTGCATATTTAATTTGGTGTTCTCTTCAAAACAAATCCCAAGAACATAGATACAGATTTGCCTTCTTCTAATGAACCACAGTAAATCTGAAACATGGGAGAGGTATTAGGCAGGAGTAAGTTTCTTTAGTTATTGGATACTTCAATATATGAAAATAATGAGTATTTTGGCTTAAGAATTGGAGATAAAGCAGCAATCATTATTTACTTCACACCAGTGTGAAGGTGTGCCCATGGCTCATCACAGATCATGTTCATAAGTTCAAAGCTTTTCATTTCTCATGTATTAGGAGATGAGCTTCCCAATGATATGAGAATACCTTTAGACAAGCAAGACAAACTTCACGGCTGTCTGGAACACCTTTTTAACCAGGTAGGTAAAGCATTATTCTTACACATTATTGCTTTCTCTTTATCAATGTGAATCAAGAAATTGGAAGTACTAAATTGTGTTATGAAATAATATTTTGAGGAAGGCATACTATTGAGATTTTAGGGAACACTGTAAGCAAGTATATTATAGGACAGTTTCATCATTTTTATCTGTGTTATTAAAGTTGCCTTGTGATTTAAGCAAGGCCAACTTGCTTAAATCAACCTACCTAAGACATAAGACTAAGGGAAAAAAAGCTTTCATGAAAAAAAAAAGGACAAACTTCTAGTACTTTGTTTGATGAAAATGGATCACATTTGCAGATTTTAGGAGGTTCTTACAAGTTTAGCATGCAGATGTGTTTATTATAACGTGTAACCCCAGGGAGGTTTTTGCTATTCTCTTACCTCATCAGCATGTAGATCATTGTTGTGCAAAATGCTGTTATTAAATGTGAGAGGCTCTTGAGGCCAGTTCATGACTACAAAGTCTGACTGCTGTGTGTCAGTCATTCCAAAATACAAATCGTGTAAAGGCTTCAGCAGTTTCCCACAGGAGTTCTGTTCAGATTTTCTTCTGCAAGTCTTACTGATGCTGATCGATAGCATTCCAATTGTAGGTTGATGCAATCAATGCACTTCTAAAAGGACCAGGAATAAATAAGGCCTTTGAGGAAACCAAGCACTTTCCCATGGACCACAGTTTGCAAGGTAAAGAAATAGATTGGCTGTATTTAATAATGTGATTTCCAAGACTTAAGTGCTATGGCCACACAGAGTTCCTTAACGCTGCAGTCTAACCAGTGGTGCGTTAGACAGGTACCATGTCTGACCACTGAAATTTTTGTATCTCAAAGAGGTCATTTTCCTGGGAATTCCTCCTGAAACACACAGAAGCCTCTTTTGTTACATGCTGCTCAATTATCGCAGCTCTTTCACAAGTTTCCAAATCCCCACTTTGCTGTGAACGTATTTGAAAAGGTACAAAGTAGGGATAGTCAGATTCAAGGCAAAGGAGTGCTCTGATAAGTTGATATGGGGCTGACCACTGGACATCCAAGGCACCAAAGGTTCTTCCTCAGTTTGGTTAATGACTTACTCTGCTTTACTTCAGATGGATGATTGCCAAAGTAAATTCATCCTCACATAACACTGATTTTGAAAACTGATTCCCATAGAGAGCAAACAGATGATACCATGTTTTCTTTTTCCTCAGGGAGCATGATGACTCTATGGTCTTGATGGTTTTGGGGCTCAGGATGTGGTTTCTTTTCTTCCTGAAATACACAGGATTTAATTTTCTAAATGTTTGCTGCATTTCTTTTCCCACTTGAAAGCTGAAATATTCCCTACTACTCCTGCTGTATCTCAGGTGCTGTAGGAGGTGAGAGCTCAAATCTCTCACAGGCTCTAGTTTTTAGTTACGGTGGCAAAGTCTAGAACTAGAGATCTTTTCCTGCCTTTTTTTTTTTTTTTTTTTTTTAATCTTGATTCCAGAAATAACTCCTGAGAAGGTCTGTTATATGTACTCATCTCTATGAACACATTCACATTTGTGTGGATTCGAGGAGGATCTGTTAGCCTTTCCGTGCACTGTTGGAATGAAGTGAAGAAATACCAGATGTTTCTTTTATTTTGTGTAAACAGAATCTCATTTATTAAAAGTAGATTAATTACCCTGAAAGAGTCTTTTAGTTAACTGATCACACAGAGGAACAGACAAGCCCTGCCTACACTCAGCTGGAATCCTGGACCACTGTGTCTGTTTGATAGCTACCATAGACATCTTTTTTTGATGGATGGACATTGGAATGCTCTTCTAGTCCTGTACAGGATCAGTTATTTGACATAGTTTTTTTTGTTTCTCTGTCTGCTTATGCACTTCCTTGCCAACAATGAGGTGTTTGGCTTAACTACATAGCTAAGTCATGGAGAATGAATTTTCTGCTCTATAATTAATAGTTAGCTTTCATCAGGTGAAAGAAAGCAGGATATTTCAGAACTTCTCATTGTATTACCCGCTGTGACAGTTGCAGCCAAAAAGTTGATCTTATTCTCTGGATCTGGCTGGTACAGCTGCCTGCAGGTCATTCAAGGCAGAGGAAGCAGGGGTTCGTCTAGTGAGTGGAGGAGAGCTCCCTGCACTGTGCATGTCAGCCAGGCCCACAGTCCTGAAAGCAATGCAGGGAGACTGCTGATAATGGGACAATGCCCTCTCTTTATTAGTTCTATTTAGGGATCTTTTGAATTCCCAATCACTGCTATTGGTACTGCATATCTGCTTTCATCTGTATTCACATTATAACTCCTAAGCCACTCTTAGTTATGTGGCATTTCCTAAATGGCTAACACACTCCATGTTTCCTAGAATTTAAACAGAAGGAAGAAACCACAGTTAGGTGCCGGAATAATATTCAAGCCAGCATTCAGGAAGATCCATGGAACCTTCCACTGCGCATCAAGAACCTTGTTGACATCATACAGAAACAGGTGGAAGGTCTGTAAATAAGGAAACGTTTGTTACTAGCTTCAGGGAGCAGAGATCTTAATCAAATCTAGCAGTTGATTTCATAATTTTAACTCAATTTTTAATAAGGCTGTCCTGGGCTCTAGAGAGGACCAGGTAGAGCAGGTTATGATGTGCAGAGTCCTGATGCTTTATGGTAAAATGGCACCTGTGCAGCAATTCCAAAGAACTTTTTTCTCCTTACTTTATTTCATCAGCCTGTTCAGATTGATGTCAGACTGATTTATCTTCCTGTGCTTTTTAAACCCTTTTAGAAAATGAAAAGAGAGGTGTTTGGTAAATTTAAAACTGTGAAGTGAATGTTAATCAGATATTACAACATCCTAAACCACTGCAGTCTAGTTGAACTGAAACAGGAGATGAAACTGATCACAAACTGGGTAGAAATCGCCTCCTTAGGAATTCATCTACAAATGCAATTTGTTTCCAGTAATTCGTGGTAGTTAACAGCTCATGTAACCAGTAAAATTCTTTGCTTTACACTTAATTTTTTTTCAGTTATGAACATGTCTGTGCAGGTGAGGGCTATCAGAGTAAATAGACAGGGCCATGCAGGTGCCAGGGATTTGGGGGGAATGAGGAAACTGTTAACCAGCTGTAGTCACATATGCCTTGGTATTATGTTGACTACAGCATTTCTTTTCTTCACTGTTTTAGATGGGAAGAATCAGCTGCTTTTGGCCTTGTTAAAATGCACAGGTAAGGGGTTTTCATTTTTTTACAAAACAACATACCCAAGAAGTCCCTAAAACCTTGTTCTTTTACAAAAAAAAACATACCCATGAAGTAGGGACAGGGTTTTTCTGTCTTCATTTTTTTCTTTGTACAACCCTCCTTCTCAGATGGAAGTGAACCCTCCTTCCCTTTACTCCTTCCTGCTGTGGTGAGAACATGCAGCAAAAATGTGATCTATTGAACAACCTTTTTGAGCCCATGGACTCTGTCGTCATTCCAAACAGAGCAGGCATACTGAAATTACAGTTAACTTGCATCACAGACAAAGACCTTACATGTGCAAGGAGAACCCAAGTACGCTGGGGACATCAGGAACCTATTACCACACAGCAAACACTGTGCTTGCAGAGCAAGGGACAGATCTTTACAAGGAACCTGGGCACGGTCTTTTTGTAATTGTAGCACTTACTTGGAGTCCTTTTGTGTGAAAATAACATAATGCATAACTGGAAACTGGTGCCACACTTGATTCTCAAATCTTCATAGAATGAAGATCAGAGATTTGTATGGCTATAACTTATCTCTCAGCTCCTGCCAGGGCTGGTCTGTGAATCTGTCCAAACCAAGCTGTGTACCAATCTACTGAGCATAAAGGCTAGGTTTTGATAGCAGATAAAATGTCTTCCAAAGTGTCTCTCTATGGATGCCCCATCTCCTGCAGCATTTCCATGAACATCTGCTGGAAAGAAGGATGGTTGCTCTTAGGCTGAGAATATGGCCCAGGGCCTGGGGTGTGTTAGTCAGACTATTGTGTTCAGTCTTAATAATCTAGAGCTTCAAAGCCTCTGGGTGATGTCTTCAGCTTCTTCGCCTAGGGAACAATGCCTTGCCAATGAGAGGCTGCTGCAGCACTGCAGAGTCTGCTGGAGGGGCTGGGAGTGCCTGGGAAGTAACTCTTTACTTGTTCATATTGCTCTCTGGCCTGCAATCCCCTGAAGCATGACAAGATTGATTTGACCAGCATGTGGCTGCCTGGCAGGCACACTGGAAGCAAAATTAACATGGGGAAATTCTTCCGGGAAACAGACCAATTGGTACTGTATGGATGGGCCCAGTTAATGCATTAGGCATATGGGAAGCCCACAAAACACAGATGGATAGATGAAGATTAATAGCCCAGGAGAGAAGTAATGTCAGAGACCTTCTTTCAATAATTCTCTTGCACCTGTAAACGTAAAAAGAAAAGAATCAATCCAGATATGGCTGTAACTAAGGAGTTAGTTACTTTCCAGTAGTTAGTTTCTTTCCAGTCAGAAGGAGCATGCAGATGGCAGAGGGAGTAATGAACAGTCAATTGGACTAGAAAATTTCGAAACATGCGCGTGTGCCAGCTGTGCTGTCTTTATCTATCCACGCAGGTCACACAGCAAGGAGAGGTTATCTGTCCAGTCAGTGCAAAGCTACAGCAGAAGCCAAATGTCATGTGCACACACACACAAACACAAACTTCTTTGTTGGCAGTGAGAAGGAAGATGAGTGTATTCATAACTTCTTTATGCTCCTCTCCCCTTCTCTGACAGATACTGAGCTACAGCTGAGACGTGATTCCATCTTCTGTCAGTCTCTTGTGGCTGCTGTTTGCACCTTTTCAGAGCAGTTACTGGCTGCTCTCAACTATCGGTACAACAATAATGGGGAATATGAAGAGAGCAGCAGAGAGGCCAGCAGAAAATGGCTGGAACAGATAGCAGCCACTGGAGTTTTACTGAACTACCAGTCTCTTCTTTCCCCCCACGTGGTAAGAATAAAAATTGTGGTATCCATGGGTCTGCTTACATTGCCTGTGTGATTTTGTGCTGCTCAGCACAGCCAGAGCTGTGGAATCTCTTAAATGCATTCCAGCAGTGTATTCAGACTCTCACTACTGCAAACTCTGGAGATAGGCGCAGCTGACAACCAAGTGCCATATTCCTTATCCAGTCATATTCACCTCTTCACAAATGCTGGACCCATAGTCACACTAGAAAACTATAAAATACAGTCAGCCTTCATATTTGGAGTAATGCTGCTGCATTTAGAGGTCTTAGTGTCCAGCTGTTGGTGGGATGAGTGTTCTCTGCCATCCCCTGGTGAGGTAGTTCTGAGTATTGTAGGAGTTCAGACAAACAGATAGAGTTCAGTCTCTCTCTGGTGAGAGGTCTGTGGTTCTGGGGCTTGAGGCACTATGTCTAAGGAGAGGAACTATGCTTGCATAGTTAATTTGCACCTAATGAACAGATGAGCCACAGCTACAGGAGATCAGCTGCTGAAACTCTAAAAATGCTAAGAAAAGAGAGGCATTAAACAGACAAATAGCTCTGATATTATAGAGAAGGGAGGATTTTTCCTCTGCTTTGTAGACATTGTAAGATCAAGTGTGGAAAATTTTTTATAAAATACATTCCAAACTACCTATGCATGGAACTGCTATTTGTTTGCATTGCATAGAAGGTATCAGTATTTATTTTACAGTAACTGATCAGCTGTTCTTCACATTTGTAGATAAAAAGTTTGGAGAAAGAGATCCCTTCAAATTTACTTTTTTTTTTATGCTCTCTACTCTGTGAATCCCATAAAATGGCATCTAAGCAAAGGGTGGTTAAAGTTGTATCACAGAGTTAAAAAGCTGTTAGTAATTTCCTGGCTGGGATGGAGCGAATGGAAGGCTCTGCACTCTGCTTTGGGTGTCCTGAACCCATAACAACAGTACCTTCCTGTCACTCATCTTCTGGCAGATAATAACCTATTTGTATCTGTTGCCTTGCCCTACAGAAGGAGGAGCACACCATGCTGGAAGACATTCAGGTTACTCTGGCTGAACTAGACAAAGTAGCCTTTTTTTTCAAGCAGCTGGATGGAAGTCTTGTAGCAAGTGAGTATTCTCTGTTTCTTTGAGGCACTTTTTTTTTGTATGTTCTATGGATTAATATCCTCTATTACAGTAAATCTAAGAGACCATGTCACACCTGGAGGGCACTGGGCAGCTTCTCTGAAGCACTGCTGTGTTCCCTCAGCTTCCCCTGCAAGCAGGACTGACACAGTGGAATAGAGGTGCATGTTCTGTGCTGTGTAGCTGTGGCCTGTGCCAGTGTGCCTCATCTGTGTGATTCTGTGCAGGGGGAGGAGATACGGCCGAGAATTAGCACCTCGCTCCCTGTGGTGAATTCCCAGCTTTTCAGTGTCCAGTGTCTTACCACGACAGATCTCTCTCTTCATGTCTACTGGATGTGAAATACCATGAAGCAACATGGGATTCTAATTATTAACTATATTTACTGTATTTGGATCAAACATCATACTAGGTCACACTAACTATGATCTTTTAACTATAAGATTTCAGAGCCTGCATTCTTTCCATAAAGGCTCTCCCTTATTCACCTTATGGTGATGTGATATGTCATTAGGTAATCTAACAAACTCAGACAGCAGTGATTTCACAATTCTCCAGCTGTGGTAAAGCAGTAAGTAGTTTATCTTTATTTCTCCAGATACTCACGTCGTCTACCATATCGAAGGAAGTCGTCAGGCCTTGAAGATTATCTTTTATCTTGACAGCTACTACTTCTCCAAGCTGCCTGCTCGGTTTCAGAATGGGGGAACCTTGAAACTGCACACAGTGCTCTTTACAAAAGGTGTCTATAGAAAGCTTTCTTGAGAAAAAAAAGCTAACTACTGATTTTGAAAAATTAAAAATAAAAAATTACCATGAAGCTCTTATAAAAAGCAGCTGAGTCCTACAGACTTACTTAGGAAGCAGATATTTCTATTTTAGGAAGCCCTGGGGGAGTGCTAGACTTTAGAATCAGACAGTCATGAGAACAACATGTGCTCATTTGGGGCTTTTTTATGCCTCAGCCATAGAGACATTATACTGGACTACATGGATAGTTTGATCTAGTGTAGGATCAAGAGATATGCCCAAGCTACAGAGAAGTATTTTAAAAAGTAACACTGTGACAGAATCATCTGGGCTAGAAATCTACTTGATAAGCAAATATTCACACCAAAATACAACGCAGGAAATTTCTTTCAAGGGACCACTAATGGGAAGTAATTGCTGTCAGACAGAACTGCTTTCTGGGAAGCTCACCTCTGTGATACTACCATTGTACTCTGGTATTAGGAAAAGCATTAAGAGTAACAGAAGCATTTATAGAGTAACAGAATCAGCCTTGACATGATCCAATAGTCATCTGCTGAGCAATGAGATGATACAGAGATAAATAAATGAATGTTAAAAAACCACTAATAACATAGCTTTAGTAAAGTGTTTTCTTCTTCAGCTCTGGAGAGTACAGAGGGGCAATCACAACCAGCTGGTTCATCTCTAGAAGAACTCCCACAGCAAATTAATGGTGTTTCACTTGAAAAAGTGCAGCAATACTACCGTAAACTCAGGTATTTTGTACTTCTGCTTTGCCTTAAGACATTGAAATTTTCAGAGCACTCCTTGTTAAGGGCCTTAAAATTTAATGAAAAAGATATTTCATTCCCGATGAGGTTTTTGTATGAATAGGATTTTTGGAGATACTCATTATGTGGGAAACTTGGTAATTTTTTTCCAGTAGTTTAGCCCATTCAGAAGGAATGCAGATTTGACCTCAATATTTTGTGCAGAGCTAGAAGTATATTTTTCTTAATGGGGATTTGGAGTATGTTAGTATAGACTCTGTAAATTACTGCAATCTCGATTCAATAGGGAAGCAGATCTTCAAGTGCAAGATTTTTAGCATAGCTGTCTCAGCTGTTTTATACAAGATAGTACACATAAATGTGCTTGAAATGGGTCAAACCAAACTAATGTAGTACCTGCTGGCTTTTTTGCAGGACATTTTACCTAGAGAGATCAAACTTGCCCACTGATTCCAATACTACCGCAATGAAGATTGACCAGGTATTGTTTCTGCGCTTATGTCTGCAATAAATTCTCTCATGGAAGTATTATTTCAACATCTCTAAAATTCCAGTTGTGGGATACCTGTATGGCAGATCTATACAATCACAAAGAGCATTTTAAAATATTTCCAACCTTAAGGGGGATATCTGAATTTCTCTGAAGCTTGGGTACAGTTCTTTTGTTGAGAAGAAAGTGTTCAGAACCTGGGTAGACACAAACCCCCTTCACTGCAGCACTAAGGAGACTTTGTGTGAACCTGCCTGCTCTTGCCAAACTGATTCCAGACAGAACAGGCTCATTTTCCTCTCCCACAGATGCATGAAAATGAACAAATGTTCAATTTGCAATTTGTTACACTTTGTTCACGTTGTACACTTTGTTGCAGAGAAAACAAGAAAATAGATGCTGCCCAGCATCTCATATGTAGGCAGTCTGTCTAATTGGGCAGGTGACTTGGATATGTGCATGTAAAGCATTAAAATGCTACTGCAGGGAACATCTTTGCAATTGTAATACACATTGTAAATAATCCGTGTCATCTGTGATAAAAAATTGCCCCAAGCATAAGTAATTTTATGCTGCCACTTCTGAAGTTCATATATATTGTAAGTAGTTGTTACTTTATGGCAGTTGCGCTCGTGTAGAATATTATGCTTAGACAATAGTATAAAGACTTGTAAATGTCTTTATAGGTTGGTGTTAATAATGCTGTGGATTGTTTTTGTATTGCTTTGTTTAGCTTATTCGTCCTATCAATGCAATGGATGAACTTTGCAGGCTGCTGAAGTCTTTCGTTAGTACAAAGCCAATCCAGTCAGGATGTTCCAGCAGTGCCTCATCAGGAGCTGGCCTGCTGCCCATATCCTCTGAGCTCTGTTACCGGCTGGGAGCTTGTCAGATCACCATGTGTGCCACTGGGATGCAGAGGTGAGTGAGAGTTAAACAAACCTGTGTGCTACTTCTGTGATGGCAGCTTCTGTTCTTTCTAGAGATGCGATCCTATTCAAAGCAAAATAAGGGAAATTTTAGGGGAATGTAATAAGGACCTAAATTTGCTGCCATCTTTACTTTAGGGTAGGTTGTAACTTTCAATACTTTCTTCAATACTTTTCAAAAGTATTGAAAAAAATCTTTTCAAAAGTATTGAAAAGATTTTGTGTTTTGGTGCCTCATCCAATGCAACTTGACCAAGAGATCTCGTTGCATAGAACTTGTAGTCAGCATTGTCTTCAGTTGCACACTGAAAATGTAGGAAGTTGCTCAAAAATAGCTTTAGAATCTTGGTGTGTGCACACATTGATTTTGAAACACCACTCTTCTGCTAGTGTCTCAGAAGTAAAGATTAATTTGTGAGTCCCTTTAAAATGAATCAATGCAGAAGAGCAGTGACACACAGCCTTGTAGTAATGATGCTGGAGACTCAATTGCAGTATCCAGGTGCAGCAAGACTGAAGTAATTTAATAGTTTTGTATGTAAGAAAATCTGAAAAAGTAAATACCTAATGGAAACAATACTGAACAGGTAAGTGTTCTGCACATGCCTATTTATACTTTCTAAGCTATGATCCGTGGTTTCCTAACTCTTGTTCCCTCGTTCAGGAGTACACTGAGTGTGTCCCTGGAGCAAGCAGCCATTCTGGCCCGCAGCCATGGACTCCTGCCCAAGTGTATCATGCAAGCTACAGACATCATGCGAAAGCAGGTGAGTGTTTGCATGTGTCTGCTGCATGCCACCATTGTCCAGTAACGTCACGGTGCCAACACCAGTTTATTGTGCTGTGGCATGGTACTTTGTGCACTGCAAACCTACAAGTCCCAGCTCCTACTAATGGCTGAATAACTACATGTGTGTGTGTGTGAGAGAAACAAGTTAACTTTTGTATGTACAGCCCCTACAGCAATTCAAACCTATGCCTCCGTGTATGTTGTGTGTGCCTTGAGGGTTAGAAAAGAGAGAATGTGCAGAATGTTTAGGAAAATTTCTGTACAGAAAAAAACCAAGTCTCAATCATATTGTTAAAATAGCAGAAATTATCTAGTGCTAGACAGCAGTGCTTGTAAAGTAGTTTAGGACTAATTTATTTTTTAAGTAAACATAGATGATGGTTGTATCCATCCAATGGATTCCAAATATTTTAGAAGTAGTTAATGGATTCTCAAATAGGAACCAGACTCCTATTATAATATTTTTTCCTAAGGAGCATTTGCTTTATCAATACTGTCATTATCATAAATTCTCTGTTTCCACAGGGACCAAGGGTTGAAATCTCTGCCAAGAATCTGAAAGTGATGGACCAAATGCCAGAGCATGCACCTCGGTAGGTTATTATGTATTACACATTTTCTCAGAGTGCTGATTTTGTTTCTGTAACAATTGTGGAGTTCCTGCTGTAACCAAAGATGATCTTAGTAGCAATACTGGAAAAAAAAGAAAAAATAAGAATTCTTTTTTGTCCCTGCACTAAACTAAATACACACTATAGATAAATCACACTTGCTGCTTACGATTTGCAGATCATCAGATTCATGGGTTTCTTCATTTTCTGAATCAAACATAGCTGCCTTTTTTGGACTATGAGTTGGCAAAGCTAGTGATGGACAGTCATCTCTGGAATGTTTAGAAAGAAAAATTCCTGAACAGCAAATTTGACTGCAGCTATGCAAAGATAATACAGTAGTGTGTTTACAAGTATCTGATGGTTTAGCTCTGGCAGAGCAGGTTTAAGAGCAAGCACTTACAGTCAGAGTAACCACACAGTAATTCAGCCCTAAGGAACCTCAGTTGTCCATGGTTATATATGGGTTTGTCTAGAAGGCAGCTTTGGAAAGTACTGTACATTTGTAAATCCTACTGCACCTAATGGGAGATAGAGATGTTTATCTCTCTCTACAAGAAAATAATACATTTACTTTTAAGTAAAGTATTTTCAGTCAGTTTCTTCCAATTTCACCTCTCAGAGAGAAAAGGATGTTCTTTAATAAACTGTAATACAGCATTTTCCCACAATGGCAGCAACAATTTTTCATGGTTTAGATGATATATACAGAATCTATCTGTCGAAATACCAGAGAAACTTCTGATTCTGCTGTTGTTAATGGCATTGTTTACATGAAGGCAAAACAGTTCTGGCCTACAAGAATCAGCATCAGAAAAGGTCCAGCAAAGGCTGTGTCGTATCTTCAGACAGAACAAATGTGTTTGCTAGTGCCTGAGTCCTCCAAAGAACACATTGGTTCAATGTTAAAAAAAACCATCTTTAAGCACTGATATCTTATTCACCCATTAAGACTTCCAAGTTAGTCTAAAATACTCCTTTTAATTTTTCTTTTTCTCTCTCCTCAAAATGTTTATAGAAAATTATTTTAAACTCTAGAGACACTGGTCCCTCTAACAGTCTTGGTTCATTTTCTCAGAGACATTAAAAAGAGTAAAATTTTGCATTTAGAACCTTATCCTTCTTTTGGATTTTATTTCAAAAACAAATAAAACAATGGAGTTGGCTCCTGTACCATGGCCAGAGTGCCATCCATCAGTGTTTTGGCAGTGTAGTTATTTTGCCATATTAATGGCCACACATTACTTTGGCTCCATTGATATGGCCATAACCATGTTACCTTCAAAAAGGAGCAGTTTTAAAAACAAATCACAAGATCAGGAATTTTTTTCTTTTGAGTACACTCTAAATCACAGTGATAAATTCCAGAACTATTTACTTGGATAATTTCAGAGCAATAAAGCTCAGATATGTGTGTTCCTACTAGATTACATCATAATGTAAAACAAAACCGTGCAAAGTTAAAAGGAGATCTGGTGATCAGTTCCCAGGATTATATTTCTTAGCACAAATCTGTAATAGCTGTCTTGAAAGAGAAGTTATAAATGACTTGGGTTTATTCTGATATAAAGAAGAAAAAGCAAGAAAAAGCTCACAAAAGCATGCAGGAATGACAAGTCAGCATGTACTTAGTGTCTAAACATGCGTTTAATCACTATTCTCAATTTGTATATCTTGTGAATCAAAAAAATTCTCTGAGAAGATGATTATTAATTTTAAAATTTGTTCAAGCATGTCAACAAGCAGATATATTCTTTTGTGTGTTTGGTATCTCAGCCGATATGACAGAGAGAGCTTTTTTGTTCAGATAAAATGCTGAACTGGGTTTAAAATCAAAAGAAATAGAAAAAGAGAGAAGGGACTGTTGAAAGTGATGGAGAATCTCAAATAATTTTAGAAACAATGATTGTAAATACTTTAGTTAACGAATGGCTAGTGGCACTTCTAAGCTTGCAATTACTAAGATTAAAAATAGAAGTATTCTTGGTATGTCATTACCTCTAAAGCTTGCAGAATAACAAAGAAGCTGCTGACCCTTGTACGTGAATCCAGTAATTTTGTCATTATCCCTTTAATTCCCTACTCTTCCTCTGCACTAAAGACTCTATAGGTTGTGCCAGCCGCCTACAGAGGGGGATTTATAGGAGTAAGAAGCACCTCTTGGCAGCCCCAGGAGAACACTGGGCTCTGAGGACCCTGCGAACTGACCCCGATGGTGCTGCTGTGCTCTGGAGGAGAGGGACCTGCTGGCCCAGGCATCAGGAATCTGCCTCTGAACGCCTGGAGCCCATGCAGGATCCATGGATTCCTTTGACTTGGTATTCTTGAAACAAACACCACAGGCATGAGTGGATGCTGCTGCCATTCAGATGCCTGGAAAATGACCATTATGCTTCAAGCAAGCACAGTTCTCCTGGTGACTTGTTTGTGCAACCACCAGAAAGTTGTGGACTTCAAGATACGGCTTGGTTCAGGAAATCCTGCTGGAGATGCCTCTCTCTCCCTGGACTGCCCCCGGCACCCATTTAACTGCCAGCAGGTTTTGGTCAATGTCCTTTAGTGGTAGTTTCATAAATCCCACTTTTTCATGAACTGACCTGCACTTTTGAGCGAAGAATAGCACAATCTATGGTTTATTCAAATAGGAACACAAAGAATTTCTTCTGGAGTAATTTTCCACTTCAGCCCAGTGAGAAAATCTCTCTATGCTGCAGAGTATACATTCCGTAATACTTCTTATCATTACTTCATTTAACTTACTGTAGCTTTCAGGTTTTTGATTAACTCTTTTTACTAATGCCCTGTGATTATGTACTCCAGAATACAGTGTTAATGAAGAGGAGTGTAGGATTTTTACGGAAACTTTACAAAGGAAAAATACAGTCTCATAATCTGATTATTTCAACAGATGTAGTTTTTAAAACAGGTCAGAAGAACTATACTTATTTATGTGGAGTGGAATAATACATGTTTTTGACCATGTTATTATATGTACAAGATGAAAATAAAAATTATATTGTTTAAAATGGGACCAATATACTGGCAGTTACACAGCTACTCCCAGTTTACTGAAAAAAATCTACATTATTTAAAACCTTCAATATTTAAGTAGTCTTTAATACAGTTATTAAAATGTATTAAGGATGCTTTTAAGTTAAAAGAAAAAAGGAATTATGTATATAATGTTCTTTATTTTTTTTCTTGTTTGAAAAATTGTTCTCCATTCTGTCAGTATTACCCTAAGCACTGTATTTTTTTCCAAGTTACTGGCTGAAACTAATCAAAGCATGTCAGCAGTCTCAGGACAGAAATAATGTTCTTTTGGAGTGAGTGCCTTAACATGACCAACCCTCGCTAACATGGCAGGTGTACAAGAAACTCCCCATTCCTGTTCCTCCACAGCCTCCTTTAAACCAGCTCCCAGTCTGGAAACCAAGGAGCACTTTGCAGTAATGTATATTTTAGAAAATAAAGGTTTGGGGGTTTTATTTGTGTTGTTGCTTGTTTTTTAGTGGGCTTAATTTTATTTTATTAACATCCAAAGCAACTCAAACACTAATGGATGTTTTCATTTGGACATGAAGGCCTCTCTTATTTTTCTAATCTTCTCTTGAACACAAAACTGTTGATGGCAAATTTTGTTTTTTAATTTTTTAATATTTGTTTTCTTCTCTCACAGACTGAAATAATTTTCGGGGAAGGAACTTATTTTTATCTTTTTTTTTTTTTTTTTTTATTTCTTACTTTTAACTGTTTCCTCTGATCTGCGGCAACATGTTGCAGGAACTAGGACAGCCTATGGACCGCCAGCTTTGGGATATAGATTTGGTACTGGGTGTCTGTTCTGGACTGCAACAAGATGAGCAGATCTCTATTTCAATGCACTTTTTGTTAATTTTGGAAAAATTACTCTTAGCATTTGCTATTTGAAGAAAAAATGGATGTTTCTTCACTGAATCCAGGATTTCAAATGTACTTAGTGCTCTAAGAACCATGGGACCACCCCAAAGTAAAAAAGAACCCGTTGGGCGAGCCCTGCTTGTGTCCCCATCAGTTGTGTTCCACAGAGTGGCCTGGGCAGGATCCTGGCCCATGCCTGCAGCCTCTGGCAACGTGAGAGATGCAGAGAAGGGTGTCCAAGGGCATATACACTGTGCACTGTTTTACACTGAAATGTATGTGTTATTCTCACCTAAAACTTGAGAGACGTTTTTATATTAAAAGTTGGTTTATATTATAAGGAAAGAAGGTTGATCTCATTTTCTGTTGCACCGCTGAGTTCCTTTTCCCTGCATTCTGTTGAGCAGTTTTAGGTTCTGATATGGGGAGCACTCAGCAGTTTAAATGGTAAGGGGAAAGCTGGTTTTGATTTCAGCTCAAACTGGCAGTGTAGAGCTGAACTCTTCCTGTTTGTGCAGTCCCCTAAAGCTGTGGGGGAGACCACAAACTTCTGTTAAGGTAGAAAAGAAAAACTGGTTTGATGATGTAAAATTTTGGGGTTTGAACCAACATGAGGAACTAACGGGGTCAAATGGAAAAAGAAGAGGGCAATGCACAAACCAGCTTGCAAGCAAAGAGGGATTAGGTCTGCAGAATTTCCAGGGCTAAAAGTGAATAATCAGGCACAACAGAACAAGTTCAGATTTTGTAAATTTGGAACACCTCATACAGTGGAAGCGTGGAAAAGGTGGAAAACAGTCAAATGGAGAACATGGAAACTATAGCAGCTTTATGGTGAGGTTGGTGTGATTGGATGGCAGCTGTGAGTGGAATTTCTTGTGTATGTGTCTTGTAACTGAGTTTGAAGCACATATATTGGCAGGCTGGGGTGATGCTGATTTGGGAGACACTAATCTTGCAAAGGATCTTGGTACACATGCAAAAAAAAACCCTGAAGGACTTTCAGTGGGATGAAATTAGTGGGATTAGATTTTTTGCACAAATATTAGTTCATGCTGTTGAAGGTTGAACAAAATATTTTGCTATATTTCTAATTAATTGATAGTCATAGATTTTGTCACAAGATGACACAGAGGCAATTTGATAGAATCATGAAAGCTCAAGCCTGGACTACGAAACAAATGGTCAGTTATGATGGAGAAGTGTTCAGGCCTCTCTGCTTTGTTCAAATAATTAAGTGAAAATGCAGTAGCTAGGTGTTGAAGAAAACAGATGCCTTTATAAGAAAATAATAATGAGAAAGGTAATGACAGTTCAGTCTGAACATAAATACTAAATACAGGGCTAAATATTGGCTGAAAGTTTTCCTTCCATCAGACTTTGACAGAAAAAGAAATAACTTGTCTGAAGCAAGTTGTAAAGGCTGAAGCAGTGCCTGGTGCAGCAGGAGAGTGTGCGATCTGTCTCCAGTTCTGAGATGGGTTCTTTGAGGGAGCTGAAGGGTGAGAAAGGTGAAATTGCTAAGGCTGACTTGTATGTAGTCAATATGCAGTACAGTTCCTTAGGTGGAGTCCTGGTCACCCTTGAGATTACAAAGCATATGATTTGAGTGAGCGATTGAATTAGCTGCAGAAAAAAGTGGTAAAACCCATGAGTGACATTTGTCACTTTTTGCACATGATAGTTATAATAATCTCATCGGGGCTTCAGATCTACTATCAGAAAAATTACTGGTATAGTAATGCAGTTTTTCTTAACATATCCTATAGAACCAGTCAGAATTCTTACAAGTTACATATCAAAAAGGTAGTTCTTTACGAAAGGAATTTACATCCAAAAATCTGTCCTGTTTTTGGAGTTGTTACTCTCCCAGTTCCTGACAAGGGAGGTTAGCAGGTGCAGAGGGTCTAGACCTCCAAAAACAAACCAGCCCTACTGTTGTAAGGCTCTGGGTCCTGGGTCACATCCTGAGGTTGCTCAGACTCTCTATCCATTTCGAACTGGATTAGAAAAAACGCAATGAACCTCCTGATTCTTAACTTTCTAAACTGATCTAAAGTGTTCTCTGTCCTGTTCCAGCATGTCTCAATAAAGCTGTTTCTTTGCTTTAGGACACACTTTCTTCAGCTCTCTCACCCACTGGCAGTAGTGAAGCAGAGAGCAGTGCCCTGGCTGGTGTGAAGAGCAGAGAGTTTCCACAACTTTTCCAGTCATCCTGGAGAAGCTAAACTGCTGCTAAATAGAGCTGCTTTCATTAAGCTGCCAAAGCTCCCTTGGAGCTCTTAAAAAACCCCTTCTGGTTGTCATGATTCACTGTTTGAAAAATATTTCTCCTTGCCAAAATAATGACTCATTTTGTTAAATGTCAATTAATGCCTTGCAGAGTCTGCAAAAAAATAAGTCTGTTTTTAAATGAATTAAGATTAAAATTAGTAATTAATGTTTGAATCAGTGATTATTTTCTTGAGCCTGCTTAAAATTAAATTTAGTTATAAGCACTTTGAAGGCAATGCAGAAAGAAGCATTACTATTTAATCAGCTTTAAATTACTTACATAATTACTTACGTGAGTGACAGTCTCATCTTGAGATAATTAAACATAATTAGCATGGCTTTATCACAGTTTTAATGTACAAAAATCAAATTCATATTGTTAGAGGGGCTTGAATACTGGGGGTTTTGATGGAATTTATCTGCAAATTATCACATGAAAGTGGCCATCAGTTTATTTTATTTCTCAGGGAGTTTATTATAGTTTTTGGAAATAATAAACAATTTTATAGCTGGGCCAACACGTTGTGTCTTGCTGCAAGAAATTACAAACCTTGAGCCTTATTTCTTCTGCCTGCTTGGGAGTAGTTGCAATAAATTCAGTGGAATCAGTGTTACAGAATTGATTGCAAACCAGCAGCAACCAACAAGTTTGAGCATATAATGCAAACGCAACAGAAGTTTTCAACTTTTTAAGCAGTAGTTTAAAACTATGAAGTAGGGAGCTATTTCACCTCAGTATGGATGGGAATGAGAACAAGATGTAATTCGTACTGAAATGACTGCATTAAAATTGCATTGAAATTCTTGAGTGACAAGAAACAAAGTAGTTTTCACACTGGATGGGTGTGATCAGCACTAAACTGCTCACATCTCTCTTGGGATCTGCCAGGACTTGTTCAGCAGTGATCTGATAAATGGAATAAATGGTCTGGTGAGAAAAAAAAAAGTCATTTAGGATAACAAAATCCAAAGGCAATTTAAAAAAGCTGCAAAAGAATGTTGCAATAATGAGTGTCTGAAATTATTTAATGGCAATAAATGAACTGTCAGCAACTGCAGGGTATGGGTCACACAAAATAAACCATTAGGCACTGGAGGTACAAAGTCAGGTTTTAAATTTCATGCCCAAGCTTTGGAAAAATCTTTCAGAGTTTCCACGGACCATTCCCTGAATGAATCTTTAGTTCAGTGTTTTGTGGCAACCTAAAAGAAACTAGAATTGTTAGAAACAGAAAAGAAACGGTATCTGAAATCCTTATTAATTCCATGGTGTCTCTGAGTCTTAAACACTACAAGAATTGTTATTGGTTTAGGCATGAATCATTTTTGAACCACCTTGAGAATTTGCACACAAGCAATATGTCTTGTGCCATACGAGAAGGGTTTTTGCAGCACAGAAGTAACTTCATAGCGTGGCAGTTTAGGCATCCTCTGACCTCTGAACAACCTACTTCGAAGTTAGCAATTTTTCCTCCTAACTCCTCCCTGTGTATACCCCAGAAAGGTTCTTGATGAGAAGCTCTGGGTTTCTCCCTTCATCAAATGAGTTTCCTTTAGTTTGTTTTTTTATAACCATAAAAAAATGTTGAAAACGCTTTTAAAAATTTGCTTTAATAGCTGAGATCAGACTATTCTGAGTCTGGTCTCAAAGTGATGAAGAAAACCTATAGGAAACCACATATTAGTAGTTAAGTTTTATTCATGAATACTCATAAATTTGTTAAATTCATTAAATCTTATGGAAATACCTGTGTAAGCAGCAGTAAGTAAAACCCCTGCTGGTTTCAACAGCCTTTTTCAGACATAAAATGAGGCAGGAGAAAAGATTTTATGACAAGTTGCCATGGCTTAGAAAACCACAGTCCCATTTACTATGTCTCTGTTTGATAAAGGCTCTAGGAAACTTCCCTATTTGGAATTAGAAATGGAATTAAAGCTACAATTTTAGAATACCTGTGCATTAACAATCCATAGAAACTACCTCAGCTGTGCATTTACTGGCTGATAAACAGCCTTATCCCTCTTTGCATGTGGAGAAATTAAACACAGAGAAGGTAAATTACCATGCTAAGATAGAAAAGGAGACAATAAGATTCCTCTTTTCTTCAGATGGAAGCTTCTTCTGCTGGGTCAAGCCAATCTTTCAGAAGGTTGTTTGTGATCAGCAGACAGTCAATGCAAGGCTTTTCTCCTCCCAGAATAATCAAATACTAAGTAACCATTAAAGTTGTGTAAGTGTTTTTCACAGTCAACAATCTACTTCTGGATTGGTGTTTAAGGAAACTCATAAAAGGACAGAGTGCCCTCTTCCAAATTAATGCTGTGTTAGGTATGAATCTGAAATTTCCATTGTCAGATTCTAAAAAATGGCAGGGGCGGCAGAATTAAAACTAAAAAATCCCTATCAATCAAAGAAATTTCCACTATCATTTTACTGCCTATATCTACAGATGAAAGAACATTAAAAACACTAGCCCAGGTTTGCAATGCAGTTTGGAGTAGTTGGATCCCCTAAAGAGCGAAAATAAGTAAATATTCAGTTAGCTTCACTGAGATAATTTGGCTGGTTTTGTCAGCAGAACATTTCAGAAACCGTCCAGCTATACACACCCATAAAATAACGAGCTTTCCAAAAGAGACACAAATAGAACTCAGCTTTTTTATGTAAAGATCCATCAACCCCTGTCGTGACGACGCAGATTAGTCGGGTGCATTGCCCTGAACTGGTTCTCCCAGTGCTGGCCTTTACTGCAGTTGAATGACACTCAAACAGGCAAAATTACTTCTTGCCTCTGAAAGCCAGAGGAAATGCAAGGAATCATTCCTAGGCTCTCTCTTTCTCCAAATGAATTTTCCCACTTATTAATATAATAATGACCAATAAATGAGTAATAAGCAAATACAGCCAAAGCAGTCACAGGAAATTGTTTCAGAAAGCAATTTTTTATCAATACAACTGAGTTAACACTTTAACGGTGATTATTGAAAATTATTTTAATTGTTCATATATTTTTGCTCATTATGTCCTTCACATGACTTTTTGCATAATACAGCTCCAGAAGTATTACTTTTTTGTTCATTTGGACAGGACACAGTTGATGAACTGCTAGAGAGACTCCTCGTAACTACCCTCAAAAGTGTTGTCTCACCAGTTTCAGACAGACCGTAAAAATCTTAAAACATATTAAGAACTTTCATGTGTGTCCCAAAACTGACACACACAGTAAACTGCAATCTGTTTAAAACTACAAAACCCCTGAAAATAGATTTTAAAGAGAGGACAACTGTCCATTCCCACTCCTTTCCCCCTATAACACCAGCATGGCCTGAATATATTGAATGCTATCACCTGTAATGGAAGCTGCTGCTGGTAGGTGCTGAAAGAGGATGTCTTTTCCATATACTTCAGTTACATTAAAGTGGCAGGGGTTTGGCATTGTCTAACTATTCAGTTATTGACTGGCCTGTAGACAGTATTAGTTTCTCAATTTAACGTTGTATTCCATTAAATTCACTACAGTTAGCCCTCAGATGGATTGCATTTTGGAAGATTAACTAAGACGGCAAGCCTATGTTCACAATTCCCTCTCTGACCGATCCCTTACAGTTCATCATCTCTTGTAATTAAAAAAAATGAGGAAGATAACAGTCTCGGAAAGAAGAGGATTTAAAAGGATTTTAATCACCTGGGTTTTTTTTCTTCTTTCCCACAAAACACAAAAAGTGGAGATCATGGGACAGCCAAAGGGAAATCTGATACATTCTTTGTTTCATTTCCTGATTGAAAACACCTAAGAAATGATTGCTTCATAAAACCATGTCACAATGCATTTTCCCCCCTGACATTTATGCCAGCTTCTTCACAGAAGGAATCATCACTTGATATTAAAATTAAAATCACCACTAAAAGATCAGTAGCTAATCCTGCAGATGAATCTCATCAACAGGAACTAAGAAACTTTTAGCTATTTTTTTAATAATACATCTCCATTGAAAGCAGTAGAAGTATAGTCAGTATAAGGGGAAGGAGATTTTGCTTCCCTGCATTCAGATCACCCTATATACACAGCTGCTTCAGTCCTGCAGTAAGCACTACAGCATGATTTAATGGGGGATGCGATGACGAAAATAAAAGATTAAAATATGCCAGATTGTAAAAATAATCATTTATTTCTATTTATGGTTTCTTCTCAATATTCTCTCTTAAATGGAAGAGATTCTTAATAAATTACTGTCTTTGCAGAGCCACAAAACTTCAACAGTTTAGACATAGGACACACAAGTGATTGATACATCTAGCAACATGGGAATCCTTCTCTCTTATTTAGTCTTTCCCTGGACAGAACTTCTACAGAAACCAACAGATTCCCCTTCATTTAATTTCGTTCCCTGAAAATATCTTTGATTCTAGATGCTGCTTGACACAGCAGTCGTGTATGCTTAAATGTAAGGACAAATGGGGGGTTGCCTGAGAGCATGGGCATACATGTACTCAGAGGTTTGGTGCTGCAGCTGAAGAGAAGGGCTCCAGCCTCGTAGTTCTGGCGTGTCCTGAGCCAGGTTTGGCACTCATCCCACTTCTCTGTGAACTGGTTCAGCTTGCTAACTCAGCAACAATCTCTTCATTTTTTTGCTGGCGTGCTTTCTGCTCAGTTAGCAAGCTGAATCAGCTCACAGCAGGGTCCAGCGAATCACCACAAGGTGCAGGAGCAAAGCAGGGGGTGCGGAGCAGGAGAAGCACTCTCTCCTCTCCTCCTCTCCGTACTGTGTTCTCCATGGGTGGAACTTCACTCTGAGACACTTCAGGAAAACCCAGTACTCACCTTTCTGGAACTCTGCACACAGACATACATAAGTAGTTTCCTGATGGCCAGTTGAGGGGTACAGCCACAGGCACTGTCATTACTATGAAGAAGGCAGCCAAGGCTGTTACCGTTGCCAGGGACTTGTCACAGCATCCCTGGTGCAGCTCAGGACGCTCCAGCTGAACAAACAGCTCATGTCAGTTCTCTGGTCTGCTTCAGTGTAAAGTTGGAGGGCTCCCTTTATCCTTCCCTCCTTGAATGCTGTTTGGTAAACACGGGAAGACTTTTTGACAAACTGACAGTGAACAGATGGGTAACACCCTGTCAGCTCTGTCTGCACCTCCTCCAAAGTCACACTGAAAACTGCTGGTAACATCCATTATCTTTTGCATAGTAATCACAGCCATCAGTTTTAAGACTCAGGGAGGGAAAGCTGAAAAGAGGCAAGGGAATGAGGGGGTCAGCTAGATGAAGGACCCTGTGAAAAGATTATAATGATTTTTTTTTTCAGCAGAAGGGGACACTGTGGAGCCTACTACACTTGATGGCTCTGTACTGTTAAGACAGCTAGAAAAGTATAGGCTTGACAGTAGACCTGAAGGTTTCCAGTTTTAAACATGAAAACTTAAGATGAAAATCATTCCTTGTGTTCACTGGTTTCTGCCCTTTGACTAAGAGCAGCAGGCACTGTAGGAGAGAACAGGAAAACAGGCGCAATCTTTCACTGACTCGCAGCTCAGCAAGATTGGCAAGTGTTTTTTTGAAGTAAGTTTAAAGATCAGTTACCAGTTTAGAAGTGAAATCTCTTGCAACTTCCATTATTGATGAAAGCCAGAGAGAATTCCTTTGTTAGTGGTATCATATCAGATCAGAATGCATTTTCAGATGGTGTCAATGAACCAGAAAGCAGCAAGAGGATTTCACGGGGAAAGAATAATCTTATGAGTCTCTGAAATGAGTGCCCTGCTGGCCTTCTGAATGTGGGTAAAATCCATGATTAAATCTGCCACCATTCCTGCTTTGCTGTCTGCTGTTGTTGGACTTAATATCAAAGACAGGTCAAAGTCTTAATCTGAATTCATCTGGTATGTCTACTAAAGATAATTAAAAAGCCCCAAAACTTACCAGGGCCAGGTTTGATTTCTTATTAATTTTTTCCTGGTGAGAAGCCTTTTACAATTATCTGTTCTGCTGCATGGGGTTTTTTTTTTTTGGAACATTTGGCTAATACATATGATACAAGATGTATGCATCTTTGGGGCATAACAAAATGGTCAGCTAATTTGTTTACTAGAAACGGTTAAGGGGATGAGCGGAAGCCTACTGAGCATGAGAAAAAGTGCTGTAAAATAAGCTTTACTCTTTAAGAAGTAAAAAGATGAAAACCATTATACACAAAATCCTTTATCCTGAACATCCCCCAGACTACATGGTGGGTAATAAAAATCTATTGTCCTTCATTATATATATAAATGGGAACCAGGAATAACAAAAAATTAGATTCAAGGTTGCTCCTAATCTTGTTGAGAAGTGGTGTCAGCTTCTGGCCAAATTTTTTCTTCCATGCAGTTGACTGAGAGAGCTGTGGAATTAGAGCACAGAAAGGATGTGAACAAACACAATGAATGTAAATGTTAAATGGCTGCAATCCCCTGGTCTCATTCTTTAGGTACATTTTTTTTTTTCTTGTAATACACAAGCCAAAGTCTCAAAATACTGTACTGGTACTTCCCAGCTTTACCCCCTTACCCATTAGTCTTTTCCAGACACAAAAGGTACAATGCATACTGACATTTTGAAGTGCAACCTTTATATAGCAGTAGCGGGCAGATTCACTCCAAAGTGGCTATATTCAAGTGGGTTTTTTAATCTACTTCTGGCTATAAACTCAGAGGTCACAATGAAGGCAAGTTATTAGAAGATAAAAATTAGGAAATGCTCATTCCAAACTGGTACTTGGGTAAACAAATATTTAAGCTGACTTAAATATAAATTAGAATTTTCTGATGAAGAAAGATCACAGAGAATGTAATCATTCTGAAGATTAGAGTTTTAGGAGAGGAAGCTCCTAAATGGAGACGATTGTTCCTAATAAATTAAAGGAAATAGTTTTGTCTGTTCACATGCAGTTACAGGGATATTTCTATTTCTTAAATGGCAAGGAAAGCATAAGGCATTTATTGGCACTGTATGGCTAGTAAATAGGGCTGATGGCATCCAGCTGTGCCTTTAGCCGTTCACTCCAACAGGTTTTTATGCTCTTGACCTGTGCTGATATGGTCACTTCAGGAAAGTACAGACTGAATGTATGTGGATTTGTAACAAAAAGGAGTGTTGTTGAGTCATAAGGGTATTATTAAAGAAGTCTAAGGCATTGTCTAAGGAAAGAGTACTTAAATTGTCCCACTTTTCTAGTGCAAATAATGGATTTATCTTCATTTACGTATTACACCAATGATGGAACAAATGTGCAAGTTTGAGTAGTCAGGACCATTGGACCAGGCAGTCATCCTATAATGAATTAAATATTCCCTTTTTCTCTGAATGCTCAGATAAATAACTGGAATAATAGTCATGGAATGGCCTTCACCAAACCCATAGGGATCCACACTGAAAATCCCTGCTCCAACAGAGCGGGGCAATGGTACAGCTCATGAGTGGGTGGAAGGATTTTATTGTTCTCTGTTGCTTGACCAGGAGATGGCAGTGATTCCCTCTGCAGAAATAAGAAAGCTCCAAAGAGATGCAGAACTGCGTTTAGGAGACAGGGAAAGATATGCAGAAAACATCCTGCTTGACCTCAGTGAGAAACTGCTGTCATCTACATCCCACAGCAAAAGTATTCATCCCCATCCTGTCAGTCTTTACTCTTTCTACCCAGCAAGAAATGCCTCAAGCTGTCTTTTTGCAGGCTGGCATTAACTACTTCCACATCATGCAGTCCTCCATCCTCCAGGCAGATGTATTCCAGGCCCTTGGAGATTATAAATGTACTCTAGGCTCACACTGAAGCTCTGCAGACAGAATACTCTAAGTTCAATACCTTTATGTTGGATCACACTGTGGCAAGAAGGCATTTTGCAAATAAATGTGGGCATACTCTCTGTGGGATCTAAGCAAGCTGGCTAACTGTATTTCAAGCCAAGAAGCTGAAAAGTCACATTAACACAGCCTGGAATATTGTGGAGCAAATTCACCTCACCCACAGGTTGGAGCACAGAGATTACATTTCAAGCAATAATTCTTGCGCATCTACAAAAGCTAGTCCAGTTTCAGCTAGTTGTGGATGCAACCAATCTCCACTGATTCCCCTGGCTTTAAAAAAATTGCACTTACTTTGGGTAACTATCATAGTCTATCCCTAAGGAGAGCAGCAACTTCTCTTTCAGATGTAATATGTAAATTAAAAGCAGCCTTTAGTTTCTTAGTGGCTAGAAAATATATGTCAACACCAGGTACCACAGTGTATGTCACTTGGATGGAAGCACACCGCCATGGCATGAAGGAAAACAACATGGAAGAGGTTAGCATTATTTCTCCATTAAGCTTCTACCATCCTGTCTCATAACAGTCCAAAGTGAGAAATGACAGACTTTGCATTAATATATATTTGTTTTATAGTGTTCTGTCATATACATATGAAAAAGTGTTACTGTTAAACATTACTGCACTATATGAGCAAGAGAAAGGGTAAAGATTTTTGTCCCACTAGCCAGTATTTATTCAGAGTTTGCTTTCAGTAAGTTTCTTTAAATATTTTTTACATTCTTTGTAAACTTTCCTCCTATAACTTCACGATGGGAGGAATATATATATTATATTATATTATATTATATTATATTATATTATATTATATTATATTATATTATATTATATTATATTATATTATATTATATTATATTATATTATATTATATTATATTATATTATATTATATTATATTATATTATATTATATTATATTATATTATATTATATTATATTATATTATAATATAATATATTATAATATATTATAATATTATATTATATTATATTATATTATATTATATTATATTATATTATATATTTAGATTTATATTGTAGCCATCTGATACAGCTTTAAAGGTTCATTTCTTCCATGTCAACTGGCTGGGTTTACTCTGATACAGTCACAAAAACATCAAAGCAAATACAAGGCTATTCAGCTGAACACACCAAATCATGAGTTAATAGCTTTATGTAGAGAATAGTTTAGACAGGTATCACAGCACAACTCAAGTGTATCAGAAACAACATGACTAGCAGGAAAATGAAAAGGTCCAAAAAGCTATTGTCCCTTCCTCTTTTACTGCAAAGTAATGTGCATATATATGGTATTTATCAGATGATATCTGGAGAAGTTACATTTTTGATGGATGTGATTACTATAAAACTGCAGTAACATGTCTCAGTGACAATAAATCCTGATTATTTAACCTCAATCTAATATTTGATCATTAGAAGGATCTACTTCTTTTCAACATCTCTTTACATTTTTCTTTAAAAGCACAGCATTCTTTGCTTTTGTCTAATAAAACCAAGCTGAATTAAATTGTGCTCTGGGCCTGTCATTTTCCAGTGTCTTGTAATCTATAAATTAACGGGCATAATCTCCTTTTTCATTTGTCTGCAAAAGCTAAGCCTTTGCAATTTTGGCCAGATACTTGCTGTCACTTCCCTGATCCTAATTAGAAATCATATTTGCAACAGCTATATATCCTCAAAAGTTTAAGACAAATACAATCAACCCCCTCTAGGGTCAGTGATTCTGTTTCAATGTCAGAACCTGTAGTCTTGAAAACGAACCTGTTATGTTATCCAGTAAAATGACATCCACTTCAATTCACCCAAAAATTATAGCCCACAGAGTACAATAGAGCATGGATTTCCTCACATCTGGAAATCAGAATCATACTCACACTCAACATCAATTTCCTTCCATCCTAACTTTCAGCTAATGCCATTCTGGCCTGAGTGCTGGCATCAGCAGATGTGCTGCCTTGCTTAGCCATTGCAGCTTTTTCCAAATGGCTTCTAATCTTGTTGTTTGTCAAGCTGCAGGGCAGAAAGAATCTGTCAATACACACAGCTCCAGCTTCCTAGATCCCTCTGTAATTCTCATTCCCGTCAATGTCAGAGTAATTGCAGTTTCATATGATCAATGCCCTAGCCCAAGTACAGTCCCCCGTCTGCATAAATATTTCCTGATCTGTCTTTTCACCCAGCCCTGGGAGATCTGTAATTGTTTTCTGTTATACTTGTTTTACCATTTCAGTCTTTAGCCTCAAGTTCAAGGTGTCTCTTAGTTGTCATCCATGTGAATGTTATGCTGTTTTCAGCATAATGTCCTCCCTCATTCAGACTGTCATATCTCCTCCTCTCTCCTCAGTGAAGATTGCCCATCCTTATACTTTGTATCTGGATAATGTAATATTACAGCCTATTTCCTGAAGAGGACACATTTGAGTTACTCCAATTACACCAGATTTGTCTTCAAGCAGCGGATGTCCTTGGTCTCCCAGTCTTGTTTGCCATTTCCCTCCCTGCCTCATGCCCTCCAGCACACAAAATATTCAACTGCTAAACAGTAAGTGGAAGCTAGTCTGCCTCACTCAACATTTTTCATACCTGTCTAACTGGAAGAGGGGGTTGTGCAGTTATTACCTCTGCGAAATAAAAATCTAGGATCTTATATTGGATCAGGGTTAGCCCTTGTTTCAACAATAAAGGGTGCTCAGTATAATCTCTAAGAGAGACAAGGCAAAACAGCATTATAGAGGAAAAGCTTTCCTGCATTTGTAGCCCTTGTAAGCTCCCAGAGAGTCAGTCAGCTGCAACAACTCCTACATGGCTTGGAAAAGTGCACTGTCTCTGTTTCTAGTCAGCAGTTGCTAAAAGCTAGAACAAACATCAAGGCCCCTGTGAAAAATGGGTTCAAAACTCATAGATGCTTGTGGAGATTTTGACTTAATTCAAGTATTTCTATATCTCAAAGTCAGGCTTTTGCCATTCACTTTGCAATGTAGGTTTTGCAATTTATTTCTGACATGTCTCCTCTAATATGTCCTACAGCTGCAGCCATTGCAGCTCATCTCACTCTACCTCCAAGGGGATAGGCACGTAGGCTGAACATTTCTGATAATTTCAGGAACCCTGGTTGTACTAGTGCTACAACTTTCAACACCAGAGGCCTCTCCTCCTGCTCCAGGTGAAACACAACTTAACACCCAAGTCACCTACCTTAGTCACAGAAATCGCATACGGTTTTCCAGCTCAAACACTCACTGTGCACGCTATTTTATTTTTATTTTACTTGAATACATGAATTGCATATGCATTAGGCAGCTATGCCAGAAGCATCATCACAGAAACACATTTAATTTGACAGCCTGCTGAAGTGGAACAGCAATGTTATTCATTACTTACTAGGATGAAAGTCTACCAGAGCAGAGACTTTTAATGGAAGCATTCCTCTCCTCTGTGATCTACCAAGAATAGAGGAATTGCTATTTTCTGTCTCAGTTCTGAGCAACAGATCACCATGGTGGATTCAAAGTGGATATAGTCAGGATACAATAAGGACATTTTTGGTTCTCAGAATATCCAAATAGGAGTAAAAATGAAATTGATAGTCTCCAAGTTCAGTAAAAACCAGCTATGCTGGCTGTGTACATTTACTCTTACCCTCATTTACTCTCATTACTTTCTGAGCTACCGTGGCCTAATTTCTTATCTACCTTGATTCAAATTCCAGAGTACTTTCAAGGCTTGCTTTCCCACTCCACATGAGCACCAGGATTGAAATAGTAGCAGTGGATTTGCAGAATCCTGACATGCCAAGCAATGAAGTAAGTTTTTTCCTCGCTCCTCAGGGAAATGCAGTGCGATTAAAAGGATAATAATTGACCATGTTCTTATTAAGCTAGCAAGCGTGAATCTCTGGAATGGGATTGGATCTTGGTTTTCAAGATTTTAGTGAACCTGTACAATACTGCAAAGCTACACAGCCATCTCTGGGAAGAATAATGCAATATGGAACTATTTTTCAAAACAAAAATGGCAAACTTTAAAACCAGGATCTCATGTAAACCCAACAGGCTTCTGTTGGGTGTTACATGAGGGATAAAATTTGCCATTTTACATTAACAGTGAGTAGATTGCTCATTTTTAAACAGCTATCATAATCTGAAGAACACATGGTCCATTGCTAATTAATTCTAAATTTGTTAATACTGTGCAATTCATGCTAAAATTAAAATCTTGATTTGGATATATTCAGTTACATCGTTATCATCCATTTCAGAATGGAAGTTGTTTTTTAAAAAGCAATCTAGCTTCATACAAATCTAAACTAAACTTAGTATTGCACAGGATTTCAGTGCAATATCCACTCATTCTCATTTCCAGCTAAATACAGCTAAACAGCTTCCACACCCTCAATAGTGTTTTGGAATCCACAACAACATTGAAGCAGCTTGTTAGCATAGTGATATAACATATTCATTATATGCCAGCTGAAGTATTACAAAGTTTGGGTCTGTTGTCATGAAGATGGATTGATACTACATAGGATTCATTACAATTTTACACCATTCTAGTCTGCATTGTCCCTGCTTTCAAGCTAAGTAAAGAGCTATTTCCCCAGCAACTGCAGAACGATTCATTTCCATCCTTTCACAGTGCACAACATCATTACCTCAGTGCCAAAACAACCTTCTGATGGAAAACCCTTCTAAATTATAAATTATACATTCAAGAAGTGTAGTTTAGAAGACTACTACAGCCCAAAACTGTTCTCTCTTGTATTCCTAATCTGTATGTGTCGATGAGCTGAGGAGTTCCAATTTTAGTAACTATTTTACCACTGGGTGTACATGTCTGTTATGCAAATACTTTTAATAACAGCTCACAGAGAAGTTTTATATTCAGCTGCAATCAACTAATCAGGTGTTTTCATTCCCTATTTACATCCACCCACAGTCATGGGGAATGTATGTACAACATAAAATCATACTTTTATGCATGTATTTGCCAATCTTATAAAATCATACTTTTATGCATATATTTGCCATTTTTTAAAAACTGTGCAATCTAGCATTATCAAAAATCTTGGCCAAACATACGTATAACCATACTTAAAAACAGCACAAGCATTTGTGAATACCGATTACTGCAATCAAACATTTATGCAGCTGCACACACAATTGAGTCTGTACAAGTGCTGAGCACCATCCTTGTGATTAACTGTGCCCTCTCAGATTTCATGAATACACATATACCCCAAGAGAAATTATCAAAATCTAATTAAAAAATTATAAATCTCCCACTATTTAAGGCTCTCTATAGAGTCTACAAAGTGTGATGAAATAAAGGTTCATTGACATTTTCATTAGGGGTTATATTATTCAAATGTCTAAAATTAAGTAAACCCAAAGAAAGTACTTTAGTTATTTGTTTGAATCTTTACTAGTCTCTAATATAAGAACACCATTCCACTCATCTGGTTCCCTTGACACCCTGGCAGTCTTTTGAAGAAAGTAAGAAAATATAGTAATACGTAGCTCTTACACAGTGTTTTCACTAGTAGACCTTAAAACTCTTTACTAAAGAAGTAAGTTTCTTTACAGTCTTTAGTTTTACCAAGTGGAAATCCAATCTACCCATACGTATCCATGTTTTGCATGAAAAAGAGGTGCATTAGCCAGGCAAATTATTATTATTATTATTGTAGAGACAACTCAGTTTAAAAATACACCATCTCTCGTTTATCACACTTAGAATTTGTTTCCTGAGGATTGGAAAAAATGGTGAATGTTTGAGAGTTCAAGGACTGGAAAAATGTACCACATGACGCATTCACATTCCTGAGGCTCATGAAAGTCAGTAGAAGTCATATATCCATTTCCAGATTATCATTTCATGGTGCCAGGTGAGAAAACAACATCAGTCTCTCTTGCCTACAGTACCGATATAATAATTAATTCTCTTTATTGGATTCATTGTTGCAAAATTTCAACACCTTTATAGTTCATAACTCTGACTTCTATACTCAGAGACCCTGCCAGTTAGATCTATTCATTAAACAAGAAATGCAATCAAGACAGAACAACATTTTTTGAAATGTGACCAGATTAACTTCATGGAATAAAAAACAGATGCTTCAATGAGGACAAGATGTTCAGTAGTTGTCAAGAAGTATTTCAGCTTTTAAGAGAAAAAGCAAATGCACTTTGGGTCCTAGTCTATTTTTACTTATCTGTATGTTTGCCTTGCCTCATTCAAACATATACACAGCTTGAAATACATCTCCATGTATGTTGAAACGGTGCTATGATTTCACAATGATTGAATGAATTAATCCAGACAGCTAAAGACTGTCATAATTACACAGGAATGCCTAACTCCAGGTTTCTTCAACTACATGTTAGACTGATGCAACTCCTCTCATTTAAAGAAGGTAGTCAATTGTGATATTTCCCTTATCTCAGATTAGGCTGATGGTCACAGTGTATCAAGCATGTCAGTTACTCTGATATAAGCTGTATTTTCCTCCACAACAACAATTTTGATAATAGAAAAGCCCTTCCTTCACGGAACAAATTATCAATTAGTAGCGAGCAAACATGTTTTACAAACAGTGAAAAAATGCAAGACATGCCTAGCTTTCCTCTAGTGCTTACCGGTACCAATGCAGGGAGATGACCAATTCCCACAGAAACTTCCTGAGCCTCTTTTCCATGAAGTGAACTGTGCAAGTGATGCCCATTACACTACCTGATGTTTGACATCTGTTTTTCTTCTTAAGAACACAAACTATTTTACTTCCTTAAAATCCCTTCCTTCTTGGCTAAAGGCCTCAAAAAACATGCACACATATGGCTGCCTTATCAGGAAGGCAATTGTTACACCTGAAGTGTTTTTCTTCATAAGTCCAATGCAAGGTGTTGAGGAGTGATATTCTGTTTATGAATTTCTAATGCAGGTTGTGGCTCCATATTCATACCATGGTTGCTCTCAAGTGAATTATGTTCCCTACTTTGAGATAACTCTGTACCTCTGCCATCTTTCCCATGTTCCCTTCCCTTACAGTATCTCTCGCTTCTCTTGCACTCAGAAACTCCCAGCCAATCCTACCATCACTCACACAGCTGCCCTGTCACTTTTAGAATAGCAAAGACCAAGCTTTTCTGCCTTTTCCCTCTTTCATTGTACTTCCTTGTCAATTTATTTTGCCTGCTCTGTCTTTTCAATTACCTTTTCCTCATCAGTGTCCCAAAATGCAGCAAAGGCCCTATCACACCCAAGATGTCTTAGGCAGGTAAAAGGCAGCACAAGCTGTTTGGTCCATTGGGATTGATCGCTTCCACTGGGCAGCTGTTGTGCGAGAGATGATGGACACGGACACCTCAGCTGCTTGGTGGTCAGTCAGCAAGAGCCTGCGTCCTGCATGGGCAGAAATTTTGTTGTACTCTTTTCTGTCAGATTTCAGGAGCAGCAAATCATGCAGGCTGCCACTCAATTGTTGTTACGCCAAAGAAATTGTCCTGCAAAGCACAGGCTGCACAAGTCTTTCCCAGAGCTTCTCACACAGTAACTAGGTGACATATCAATATTTCTAGGTTTTCACACAGCCTCATCTGTGGCATTCATGATGTTTTTGCATTTCAGCTCCCCTTCTGCCACAATCATATGTGACATGTTATATTTTAAAATATGTACATGTACTAACTTTACTTGAGAATTTTAAATAGGATCTTTGCACAGCTACAGAACATATGTTTTCTTCTACTAATTGATATAAACTGTTTTCCTATTTCCATAGAGCTCTGTTCAAAATAATTGGATCTAAAGCAGAAAATAAACTGTTTCAAAGTGGAATGGACGACAACAATGTGCTGATTGATCGGCCCATTACCAAGGTGGGATCCCGAGGGAATCTAATGGTATCAGTTCTGCTCTGTCAAAATGTGACTCTGAAAGCATGATGCTTAGTTTCCCTGCCAGCACAAACAGCAATATCTGCCTACCTATTCTGAAGACTTGTCCTCGGATTGTGGCATTTTTGTATAGGTGATGAAAATTATGAGTCCACATTCAAAGGGTGAAAAAGCTTAAAAAGAGTAAGATTATGCTATGAAGAAACATTAACACTTAGAAAAATATGGATGCAAATTGAATTGCACAGACAAATATGCTTCACAGACAGTTAAATAACGCTGCATGGCATGGCTGGAAAGCACAGGCCACCAAATGCCGAATGAATAAATAGCTAGAAGAACAGAACAAAGGCTTGGTAAATTGTCAAAATCTCCACTTGAAACAGACTACATGTTCTTTTATGCAATGAGTCCTTGTAAATCAAGTACTTATTGAATGACTCCTCCGTTCCCATGCCTGCAGCCTCATCCCATCTTCTAAAGCAGGAGCAGCAGTGGGGTGGAGAGTGGAATCAGACATGAAGGGCTGTGCCACATACCCCTGAGCCTCAGTTCCCAGTATTATCAAGTATCTGAATGACCAAAAGGGCCATATGGACTTGCCATAACAAAACAAAACTACAGAAGAATGGAAAGATATATAAGTCATTGACAATTTCCAACAAAGCCCCAAAAAGGAAATGAAAAGTATTTCTCCATGACAAATACATTCTTAAAAATGGGATGATATTTCCTGGGGTAAAACATACTCTACAAGGGTCCCTGTCGTACTTCTGTAGTGCCACCAAATCTTGACAAGAGGCCACTGTGCTGTATAGCAGTTGCAATCATTAAGGCTGACAGAGACCCTGTCATACAGCAGGAGTTATAGGAAACTTTAAAGACGTATTAACGCAAATGTTTCTTTCAGCTTGGGTTCCAGAAGAAATCATTACAGCACAAGCAGTACTGCAGCATGGTAGAGAAACGGGCTCACAGAAGCAAACATTTTACAAATTTGTTGGTTTGATACAACTAAAATACCATGATAATCAGAGAGTAGATTTTAAAAAGGAAAAACCTGAAAAAATATTCCTGAAAGATGATCCAGATTCCAGGAGTATAAAGTACTTTGGTGTGCTGTGTGGTGACAAGTCAGTTTCAGCTCCCTTGTAAATCAGTAGGATTTACCTTGACTAGAAGAGGAACAGGATCATAACCCTAAGATAAAAAATACATATTAGTAACCAGTACCCACCAACTCCCTAGATTTCAAAAATTTTAAAGAAATTTTAATTAAAGCCCAAAACAAAACAGAAAAGAGATGGCAAAACCAAATCAGTGTACCTGATTTGTTTTCTCCAATGCTGTCATTTTGCTCCATCCTTACTCAGATGGTACAAATAACAGGATTTGAGAATTTGTTTTACACTCAATATGTACAGCCACTCCAAAGCCAAGGATTAAGCCAGGAGTAGGAACTATCTGTGCAGAATCTTTTCCTTCATCTGCTACTCCCAAAGCCACAAAGTAAAACAAAAATCTAACAATTATATCACAAACACAAATTTTCACTTGCAAGGCACTATTTCAGGGTTGTTTTTTTGCCAGTTGGTACTTTTCAAATCTTTAGTGCTATTTGCTTTTTTTTTCAGCTACTGAGAATTTAAACTATCACCACTCATGCTACCAAAGTAACAGAAACCAACTTTTTCACCTACAAATCCCATCCGCTCAAAAAATAGCTATTAATGATATAAGTAGGATTGCCTAAAAATACAATGGAAGAGAAATATGTGTGAAACTGGTAAAGAGAATAGTCTAATGAATGATCATGAGATTTCAAGTGCGTCCAACACAGGAGCTGAGATTTTCACACATATGGAAATAAGAAAGAAAAATGTTTTCCTGGGGATATCACCTCAAATCATCACATGGAAATGAACATAGATATTACACTTTTCTATGGATGATTTTTCTTGGAGTAGGAAGAGGGTTTTAGGGTAAATGGCAAACCATAGTTTGCCTATTTTTCAGTAAATGCATAAAAGCATACTCCCATTGGACACATAACATATCTTAAAAAACAGAACAATACACAAACATGGAATGTGTCTTGCTTTTTCAACTCAACTATTCACTGGCAAGAGGAATAATTTACAATAGCCTGGAAGTTGCTAATTTGAAAGGCAAATAAGAAAAACGTGTCTGAAATGCAACAGTGGATCTTCTTCTAAAGTGGAAAAATGGGCAACACACATTGATTTTCTCTTTGGAATCCTTGCAGGCCAAAGGTTTGCCAGATTAATTAGCAATCATGTTAACTAAGGAACCAGGTCACTGCCACAGTATCATCATGATGAAAGACTTTCCAACCCTTTTAAAATGTTGCATTCATTCTGTATTTCTCAACCAGACTGGAATCTAGCAGATTTGAGATCTCAAGCTATTTTACTCTGGTTCAATCCAATTTAATTGATTTTGCATGGATTTCAAAGATATTTGACGCTCAAAAAGATGCCTTAAGAATAAGCAAGTTCCCACAAGCATCATTGAATTAAAGAGCTGAATAAAGAAAACTGAGAATAAGTCTTTCCTAAGGTGCGAGAACCATGTCTGCTGGTTTCTCTCCACCTTAGGCCTCTTATTTTGGTTTGTGCTTACCCAGTTATCACATGGATTCCAGCACACAACATTTAGTATCAATCACAGCAGATGCTGCCTCTCATGGTACAGACAAGTAGGGAATGGGAAGAAACACAGACTACATGCTGAGGAGCAGGGAAGTGTGGCTTGGAAGTGGAAGCATTGTGGAGGGACGTGAGTTGCTGCACTAGAGTGAGCAGAAACATGATGTCATTATGAACTAGGCCTCATTAATTCCAATACTGATGAAAAAATTGCTTTGCTGTCATTTTTAACCATAACATAGACATTACTGCCAAAAACTCCATGAATATGGAACAGTACATTAATAGAGTATTCAAAATGCATTGCTATCAATACAAAATTTTCATGTCATCAATCTTATTCACTGCAGCCACCTATCGTGTCTGAAGAGAGCATGCAAAGTGCTTTAAAAGAAGTAGGCTTTTGTCCTATTCTGCATTGAAAAAGAAAGTTGAAAGAATTCTAGTAACCTGGGAGACACAGCCTAATTTCATCCAATCCAGATGGAATTTTCTGAGTCTTTTCTTCATATGAAAGTATTTTTAATTAGGAGAAAACAAACTCATTTTTTCCTCTTCTTACTTCTTTGAATTATCCTTTAATTAAGAATTAATGCATGAAAAGATTAAATAAATTTTATTAAAATGAAGATGTATTAACCATCAGGATTAATGTTCTCATTGTCTGTGGGGTAGAAGAGTGGGAAAGAATACTCTGATGCATAAAATTTAAACCTGCCATCAAGTTTAAACCTGGCACCTGGCATCATGCATGCTTGTTGGCATTTCATTAAAAATGTCATTGGAGAGCTATTGAATAATTTCCGTCTTAAACAAGCAAGCCTAAATAGTGACTTGGGCTTCACTACATCACTCATTAGAAGAACCTCTGAGTGTCCAGGTACAACAGACTCCCAGTCAGTTACAGAGTAATGCTCACACTATTCAGAGGTATACGAGTTAAGCCATGTATCAGAAGAAAACTAAAAAGTTAATTTTGTGAAAGGTACTTAATCTGGAACTGAAAAAATTACATTGGCAGGCTGCCAATGAGAAAGTGTACCTAATAAAGAGAAAAGAGAAAAAAAAAAACAAGGACAAGAGTTTATTAATAAAATAGCAATACAGGTGTTTAAATAGATGTGGGCTTCAGTGCCCAGCCTAAAAATCTGATCTCTCTTGGCTTTAATTTCTGAACTTACTGCTCCCGAGGTAAACAATTTTCAGATGACAATAAATCCATGTAGGACAGGAATATACTTGATCTTAATTAAGGAAGTTTGAAGCATTCCTGGGCAGACACAAGTACAGCCATGAGTGATTGGCTCGGCTGGAGAAATACTGCATAGTATGGTTACTCTTCCTTAGCAGGGGCAGAGGACAATAGCAGTGATGGAATTGGCTGGCTACTTTAAAAACATCTAACAGTGTCTCTGTTCCTGCCCTGCGAAGGTCTGGGTTACCATGAGAATCAGTCAGTCCTATCTTCTTCAGTACAAGACTACACTGTCGGGCTGAGCAAAAGTACAGTACAGAAGATCAGGGCCATGTAATGAGCTGAGAAAATTCTGAAAGCAAAGTAAAAACCAGAAGTATTCCCAAGAACACTTCAGGAAAGTGAATGGATTGACAAAAAGAATAAATCTGAGACTTAGAATCAAGGTACAGACGGTTGGAAAGGTTTTGTCTTAAACAAAAATTGTATTGCCTGACCCAAACATCAAGAAGTTCTGCAACAAGTTTCTGTACAACAGACAGGTGCCTTCTGTCGGTTTCCTGTTTTCATTTGACCCTTTGTAAGAGCATTCAGGGCCTGTTATTGAATGCAAAAAGCAATTCTAAGCACAAAGCTTTGACTAAATGAGCAGATGGTGACCTTATCCCTGATTATTATTTCACCAGGCCTTATGCATCTGGCTTTCACATTAAAAGTTAATCAAGATGACCATACAGATGTAGAGCAAAGTGGTTTCAATGTACCACAAAGGAAACAAGGAATGTGCCTATACTGGGCAGCTTTGAATGTCTGAAAACAAAATAGATTGTGACTTGTTCTTAATAGGCTTTTTCAAATGTCAGAATTAAAGAAAAATTCTCTCTAGCAGCTTATTATATATAACAGTAGCACTATCACATTCTTCCTTTATAGAAACATACATTTCTTCTTATTCACTCTGGCATTCTTCAAATAATAGTATTAAGATTTGTATTGATACATCCCGCAAATCCTGAAGACAATTTTTTATTTTATTCTGGGATTTTATTCTGGGTAATTATTCTGAGGTCTTTAGCACTGCTAAGACCTCAGAATGCAATATCAACTCCATCCAAAAAATATCAAGAAACACAAGAAAAACATAGAGAGAGTGGAGAAGAGAACAAGAATGACCAGAACAAGGATCTACTACAAAAGAGTGAAATTAATTTTCTTCAGTCTTAGGAGACCAAAGGGAAACATGGTACCAGATTTTAAATCTGTGTGGGGAATGGATGGGTCTATTCTAACAGCAATCTAAGTGAAACAAGGGGATAGATCACTAAGTAGACACTGTGCTGGTTGTTCAGTACAGGCCAGGCAAACATATTACAAAGGACATTTAATCCTAGTTTGGAACTCAGGGAATGTTCTGATGGTCTCTCAGTGTACCTTCTGGCCCTATTTTTCTAGGAAACCACAAACTAGGGTGTCACTGGGTCAGTTTATATTAAATTAATATCTCATTAACCCACCTCAAGGTTACTTAAAGAGTTTGTGTTTTCTTCCCTCCCTGCCTCTAGGGTATATTTTATATTTGGTTAACCTAGTTTTTGAATCAGTGTTAAGTACTTAGCGTAAAGAGCTGGGCTTTTAATTTTTCTTTCTTTAATTAAAATGTCATTCTTGTACCATCCCTAATATGGACATCAATAAACTATATTTGATTCTTTTTGCCAGTATGACAAATCCCCTCTCCACTGGACAACAGCTATTGAAATGTCAAGTAATGTGATACCCATACTGCTGCATCAGCACCATGTGCTGATTTGATGTAATAATCTGTATGTGTAAACAACTTGGTCTTTAGAAAGCATTAGAGTCCCAGGATGTGTGACCTTTGAACAGGAGAAGGCTTTTATGGTTTCATCCAGAGCCACATAACATTGTCCTGAGAATCCCAAACCATCCTTTCTTAACAAATGAATCAAATTTTTTCACAGCTGCCCCACACAGTTTGCACACATCCTTTTTTTTTTTTTTTTTTTTGTATTTTGTATTTTGAAATACCATCTGTACAGAGATTGAATGTGAGAATTGCAGACAGAAAAAAAAATAAAATCCAATAGCCACAAACTACTCTCTAGAACTCTGGATGTAAACTGAATACTTCCACAGACCACAGACAACACATACATGTGGTAACCACAGCTGAAGATCTGATCCACAATACTTGAGCTAGGCTCAAATAGGTTTATAATCATGTTTTATGATTTAAAGAGATCTTAATACATGAAAATTTTTCATGCCTTCTCTGATAGGCAACTGAAATATTTCATAAACAAATATATTTCATTTATTTATTTATTACAAGAGCAATAGGTCAAATACAGAGATTCAATACCCATAGAGTAGGGAAATACTTGTGAGTCTAGAAATTTTAAAGTAAGATAGTTTTTTTAAACTGTCCTTCTATTAAATGTTGCCTCAGAGAAGTCTAAGAAGACACAGTCATTAATCCAAAATTAAATTGACCATGGTATGATTTACATCATATAATATAATGTGATGTGATAGAAGTGAAATGCTGAAAAGACACAAAAGACCAAATATTTAAATGCTAAGATTTTCCAATTAAAAGCTAGCCTGTAAATCAAAGTCCAGTAAACAATGAGAAATAGGATTAAGTTTGCAGTGCTCTCAGTGACCTCATTTACAAGTGAAAGAGCTCAAATTCTGCTTAATTACATTGCAGACAAAACTCTGAATAGCTAGGGTATGGATATTCATTTCTCAGAGAAATCTCTACCTTCTTTCTCTATTTGCTTAAAAGAGACTTCATCTCACTGGTATTCACAGATCTGCAGAAAATGTCCAGCTAAAATAATACCAATACAAGTGTAACAAATACTGATGCAAAAATTGTTTTGGTATGAGTATTTTATTAATTTCAAGATTGTTTAGCTAAATATTCTGCTTAACTCTCCCTCTGCTGGATGGTCCTGTGAGTCCCTTTAGCTTTCTACTTTTAATTCATAATTTACATAGAAATAAATAGAAATTCATGAAACCTACATACATTTTGGAAAAAAAAAATCTTCACTCATGCATTCCTTCCTTTAAACTTCTTTTCATCTCCTTCTTCCATATCTGTTATTACTCAGGTTACAAACAAAAGAATTAAGCTGAGATCACATTCCCATACTCCACATGAGTAAGACTCCCTCCTGTCACAGCCTCCAGAAGGATTGTGATTTTCAGTGAGGTCTCTGGCACCGTTTACTAGACAAGGGGGTTTAAAACTATCTTACTATCTTCTTTCCTCTCCTCCATATCTTATTACACTCAACACATGTACACAACCCTTTAATGTGCTTTCTAAAAGCAGATTAGAACATTAAATTTTACAGCTCTAGATTTGTAGGAGTTTGTGTGTATTTTGTGTAAGAATCTGGCAAAAGAATGATAGCTGTTGCTTCTCTTCTTTTGGTTATTAATTTCCCCCATAGCATTTTTTCCTACTTTGTTCCAGACTGAATTGTTTTCTGGATTTCACCTCCAAGGGGTGTTCAAGCGGACCCCAAGTATAAAAGACAATATGAATTAAAGTGAACAAAATTTACTTGCTAACAAGCTAAAAAAAAACCTGCTCCTTTATTCATTCAAGGCAAATCCACAACAAACCTCAGCTGAATTTAATAGCTTGGTAAAAAATAATGCCACTCAAATAATATTCACTGCTATATGTTTCCTAAAATTATATATGCACATTCAATTTGTTCTTCTGGACTTCTACTGTGAGACAGAACTGAATGATTAAAGTTCCCCTATAAATCCATCTATTGACAGGGCAAGTCACTTCAGCAACAGATACTTAGAGATTCACACCCAGTCTTCCAGCCTTTTCAAACACACATACATAAATTGAGATTCCTAAACAGACAACCAGGATTCTCATGGACATGTGGAGTGTTCCCCAATTTCAGCAGGGTTTTATAAGTACTTTGAACACTTAATATACAACTTCACATAGGGACTTATAACTTTCCCAGTTAATTTTTAATTAGTTGTATGCAGTACCCACTCTTGGCCAGCATCAATTAAATTTCTTCACAGACATTACTTGGATCACTAAATCATCCAAACCTGAAGTTTCTTAAAACTAACCCTGACAAGCTCCAATAAACAAAACCAAAGGGATTTGAAGCTTGAGCATCTGAGATTTTAAATTTAGAGTCCTTCAAGGACATGAATATAACCAGAACATACAGAGGAGATTAAGGCCTGGAAAGCTGGAGATTCTCCATCTGAGCAAGAGGTAAAGACTAAAGAATGTGGACCAGATTAGCATGAAGAGTGAGAAATCAATAACCAATAGGGGACTGAACACTAACTAATGAAGAGAGTTATGCAACTTAGAACCAATGAACAGTAATTTCTTTGTTTGCTAAAATATATAGTGAAGTGAAAAGTCTTGGGGTCTGTGTGGAGGCCAGAACTTTGTCAGCTACACACACACACCTCTTAGCCAAGAATAAAGTACTGTCTTACTCCCTAACACTAAAAAGGCAAAGAGTCTTATTTATCCCAAATATTTTAAGGATTTCAGTAACACCTCCCTATATCATAACATCCAAATTTGCCAATTCTCCCAACTTAACAGCTTTCTCTAGTTCAAAATTGACTGCAAATCATTCAAATTTATTAATACAAAGCATGGAGTTTGATGTTTTATATATTTCTGTTCTAATACCTGGTGCAGGATGATAGGACATATGAATATATGTTTACCCTCAACCTACATATGTACCCTCAACCCACATATGAATAGGAAGAACTGGTACTGCAAATTATTTGAAGTGCTTTTTAACTCCTGGAATTGACATAATTTCCTTTGGGAGTGGAACAGACACAGTCATAAGATATATTTTCTATTCAGCACAGTAGATCTCATCTAGTCTGGCAAAGGTTCTTCTCTGGCAATTAATTTCATGTTTTATTCATCCCAGAATTCTTTAAAGCTCCAAATCAAGATGCCACTTTGTGCATTGCAAACCACATTATGAACAGCCAGTATCACAAATAAAGGTGCTTTTTGCATAGCAATCAGACTGCCTCTTTTCAGAGAAAATGAATCTAGCTCTGTATTTATCTCACTAATTGCACTCACAAATTATCACCCGCCTCCGATTTACATTATTCAAAACTCAATCTCTAAGTTACTAAATCGAAAGCAAGCCATACGTTTCCTCCTGAGACACAGAAAACACATAATTTGAACTGCTGATTTATATGAACTAGATTTATCAGGAAAATTTTAGATACCATAACTGATAAGAGAATAATCACCTGAGAGCATGTGTGTACTGAAAAGGCACTGCTTAGGAGAAAAGAGGAGAGCTGATCCAGCACATTGATGAATTTATGCCCCTCTGAAAATTATAGACGTGAAAAGCCAGTGTCTTACCTGAGTTCAGTTAAATTAAAGAAATACTGTAACATCCAAATGGAAAGCACTGAGCACTTTCACAGCTTATCCCCCAGATGCCCTTGTAGCTCTAATAAGTTTATGGGTAAGGTTAGTTAGTTTTCATTATTCTGCTACACAAATGAAAATCAAAAATCTTCCATAAAGAGTTACATAAATGCGTGTCCCAGCTAGCAGGAAAAATGCATTGCACAAGGAATTACAATTCAGGGGCCAGAATCTGCTGTTCTTATTTAGGCCCAGTTCCCACTGATGTCAATGGGTTCTTTTGCTTGAAGCTGTACTGAGTAAATAGCAAGAGGCTGAACTGCCAGTTGAAATGCTGGAGCTTAGAAAGTAGTGGGGATCAAGGTGGCAACTGACTGTATAATAACCAACAGCAAGCTACAGTGGACAAGAAGATAAATTTTCTATAGGGCAGAAGCTGCTGTACAAGACCACTAATTTAAAGGTAAATACTCTCTCTGCAATTTGATTCTTCTTGTATAAACTACTGAATTTGTGCGATCATTAATCTACCAAATTCCAGGTTTTCCTTTTTAAAAATTTTTTTTAATGTTCTTGTAAATAATGAATGATAGACTGTACTATGTAAATATTATTCAGTCTAACTTTGAGAAAATGATCTAAACTAATCACCATCTGACAGAAGATGTTCCTCTTCTTTCCTTAATGATGAGCATATATATTTCATAGATATAACATGTATACCAGGTTAAGACTATATTCAAAAAGCACAAAATGGTAACAAAAAAGGTTTGTCACTTTACATTTTCTTCTATTGCCCTACTTCATTTTATTTATTGTATTTATTTGACACTCTGATAGCCAAATGCCTTTATTTGTTAATTATGCTCCTCATTTATCCTGAGCAATATAATTTTTTTTCTGGTAATATGAGGAGGAGATATGTACACTATGGGCCATAAAAGCACCTCCATGTTGTATCATCTCCACCTCTTGGCTTGAAATTTGTTGGAGTTTAGTGTGATCAGAACTACACTGGAAGTCTGCATGCAAGCAGTTTTGGCATTGCACCATAGCTACAAGTAAAACAGCCAGGCTGAAGGCTTGAATTATGGTCTTGGCCCTTCCCCTTCTGCTTTCCATGGCCAACTTTTTCTTAATGTCCTTTTGAAAACCTGGCATCATAACAGATGCAAAAGAGTGGAAAGAATGATGTTCAGAATCTCTTGGATGCACTGCTTTGGTTGATGACATCTACAGTGAGCAAGCAGACAATAAGTTCATCCTTGGGGTTCTCAAGAAGAGAAGTACCCTCATATCTCCTTTTTTTTTTTTTTTTCTTCTCTTTTCCTTTCTTCCTTTCTTTCTCTCTCCTTTTTAGCAAGTTAAGGTGCATTTTGTCTTTATTTTTGGTTTCGTAGGGAGATGGATTATGAGAAATCATAATTAGGGGAGTTTTTTTTTTTTGCTGGTTCAACTCAACCTGAGCCTTAGCATTTCAGCATCAGGAAGCATTATGAACCAAAAGCCAAATATATTTTTTCTCTGCAATGAAGGACCCACCCCCTTTAAAGAAAGGTTCTGTGAAAAGAAACTCTGTTAAATAGCTCCACAGAAACACTTCTACAGCTAGCAAAAGGCTTTGTACAATTAGCCCACTCACCTTCAGAGGATTTATATTTTGCTGGCAAATATGGTCCACTGTAACTACTTTCTTCAGTCTCCTACACATACAAGAGAAGGACACAGGAGGATTTGATCTTGCAATCAAATATGCAGGGATTTTATCCATAATAAACTATGTATGGCATGAATAAAACATTTGTTTGTAATTTTCTGCAAACAGACCTTTGTATTTATGAAGTTGTTGGTTATGCATAACTTTATTTGTAAGTATGTTACAGCCTGTCAGGGTTTGTCAAACTATTGTTTTTCAATTGATTTTGTCTACTTTGTGACGTACATGGTCCATTATTGCTTCCTCCAAGGAAATAAATAATTAGTCTTTTTCTTAACTGCCAATACATATGTAGCTTTACCCAGGATCTGAGACAAGCAAAGGTCTATTTACATGAAGGTATAATGAAATATAAAAAGGAAAAACTGTCTAAGTGTAGTTGAACTGAATGCATTTGACTAACTGTCCTTGAATGAAGCTTTACAGTGTTTACTTAGCTTCATCCTTTAACTTATGTGGTTTTTCTACCCTAAGAAATAACAAAAAGCATTATGTTCCTGCAGTATAATACAAGGGTCACCAGTTCTGCTCTCATCTAGGAATTATCACTTCCTCCTCTCAACTCATACTTCATAACCTTTTCAGACATTGTGACTCACTATAATTCTAAAAGAAGAATGACAATAAAAAGATTAAATGCTTCTGCTAGCAGTAATTTGAAGTGAAGCCTGTACTTGAACACTTGCTTGTGTAGAATCTTCATGCAAGTCCTCCAAAAACAGACTTCCCAGCCAACACTGGTCATTTTGTTTCCACCAATAGGTGTGTACACACTAACACCATCAGGATGTTCCATCCAAAAATTGTGCTTCTGGCTTAAGCTGTCCCTTCAGGATGAAAATATTAGCTGCCTATTGCTTATGCATCTGCTTGACAACTGTACCCATGATGACGGAATTATGCCAATCAAAATGTTGTGTTTCATCCTTAATGCAAATAGTTGCTTTGAAGTGCTCCAGGTTTATTGGATGAACAAATAATATGTTTGTGTAAAATATTCAGGGAAAATGCCCATAACTCATCAGCATATAATTGCAGTTTGCCTTTAGATTCACACAGTATATCAACAAATCTTGTTTTAAACGTACAGAGGCTCTTCCATTTTAACTGGCTCTCCTGGCAGAAACAGTACTGATAAATCAGTTTATCTTCCAGTATATAATATTGACTCTTAATAAAAATCCAATATAAAAATGAAGTAAATCTCAACCACTTAGAATCAAGAATTGGAGTAAGATTAGGCTTCTGTTCTCTACAGCTCCTGTAAGAGATAATGGAGGGACTATCTCTCTCTTTTGATATGTAGGAATCAAAGAGAGACTAGTTTCCCAACCTGGGGTTTTAAATCACATATGCAAGGTTCAGCTGTGTGAGAACAATCATATTGCACATTCACTTTCCCCCTCACTAAATTAACTGGGTAAGACATCTCCTTACTACATTCTGTCACCTTCATGCACCAATAGCATGATTCAGATCAGCAGTCATAAATCACCCTTTACTCCATTTGCTTAGGATCTCCACACCTCATTATTTAGCCACAGGGTGAATATTATGACACTTGCTGCCATTCTTTCAAAGAGGTTTGAGAAAAGTGCTGGAAAATGTTATGACCAAAAGATAACTGCATAGACATGGAAGATTATGATCAGGAAAAAAGAGCATTAAGTTCCAGAACTTACAGGCTTCCTTACCTAAATTAGTAGCTCAGCACAAACTAAAGGGAGAACAGTATCTGATTATCTTTTTAGGTTGTTTGTCTTCCACTAAAATGTCAGGAACTGGGCAAACCTAAGATCCCTAGTGTACATCAGTTACAAAGTGATCTTTATGGTCCCTTCCAATCCAAAGCATCCCATGACTCTGTTAAAAATGTTGGAATCTTTTAATAACTAGAGGATGTGCCAAAGTGAGGATGAAGTATGTGCTCAGCCAATGTCAAAGAAAACAAGCTCTCCTTCAGGTAGCAAACATGCTGCGTGTACCAAGTCCATTTTAAAAAGGTTTTCCTGGTCTTTGTCAAGCCCATAAAATAAAAGCATCGTATAATATAAGGAAAATGAATTCAAAATCTATTTTTGTTCAGCATTGTGAGCAAGAGTCAAACATGGCAAAAAAACAAGAAAGAAAAGGAATCTTCTTCCCTTTTAACATTTTATACTGGAGTAATTTTACTTGGTTCTTATTACATAGTCCCACTACAGAATTCTCTCAACTAGTTCCCATTCCTCAAAAAGATTTAACTTCTCCCCTACCAAGCCTTGTATTGAATTTATCTCCCCCTTCATGGATGCAACAGCAGCCTCAGTTTAAAATAGTGAACTCAGCCGCTGAATGATTTTGATACAAAACTCCCTCCCTGCACCTCAGCCATCAGACTTTCTCATTGACTTAACCTGCTCTGACTGAGCTATAATCAAATTGTTCAAATAATTTGAAAAGCAATTATCATTAAATACATTTTTCCATTCATCATTCTAAACTGATCTGTTTAGACATAAACATAGACACAAACCTCACTGTCTTTACATGAAGGAAGTGTTGCTTGGCTCTTTGTGTAATTTCTTCCCCAAAATATTTGCTGTCAAATAGGCTAATTGTTTTCCTCTACTCACACTGAGACTGTCAAGAAGGTAAGTGCACAGCTAACCTTAATACACACTCTCCCAGGGAAGAGAGTAATTTTTCATCAAAGGAACTATAGTATACCCAGGAGACATTAATAGTTTTATAGCCAAGTGACCTACATGTGAAAAGGTAAAACTATAATCAGCACAAGATATCTTATATACACATAAGAAGCATGATTCCATATGGTTTAGTGCATCCAACTCCCTGTTTTCAGTGTAATGAGCAAGTCAGGCATTTAAGAATCTTTTTAAACCTAAATTAAATGTTTTGATGGAGACGAGTGAAGTGTGAATTCAAAACTGTTAATTTTGTTAATTGGCTAAAGCTTGAAAAGAGCCATAGACCCCTGTGCAACAGAAGAAACAGATGGATTAAAGTGAACAGGAGGTGGCAAAAGAAATTAATGACAGCAAGCCAAGTTTGATTGTAAGTCAGTTTGTATCTATATATTAATTTTTAAAAGAGCTCCTCTACTTATAGCAGCTGAAATAACTTTTATGACTTGTTTTCTCATGTTTAACCTCAAGACCTGGTCCCACAGTTTACTTGGAACTGAGATACCATAGACTGCTAGAACTGATAGAGCATGATCTGTGTTTTCTTTGTCTCTTTGTAGTTATGAGAGTAAGACAAGCTGATAGTGGCTGCAGAAGTAAGGGCCCCTCTAGGTCAGTGTGCAGAATACTTATGTATCATTTGCATCCTGGGAAGGATGAACACATCACATGAAAATAAACCAAACTGGCTGGTGAATTTCAAATGCCACTGTTTAAGTGACTAAACTGGTTGCAAGAACAATTTTCTTTTTGTGTTTAAACTGATTCTGTTCCTTCTCCCCTATTTTCTGATAATTTGTTCTGTACTGAATAACAAAAACCTTGATAGCTTGGTAATGCTCAGCAATGCCCTAGGCTTCCTCAAATGTTATCTTTGGACAGCAGATAGCGACAAAGTCATTAATTTGGTCAGAAGAAAAAACAAAAGAGCAGCTAATACCCTAAGCCATCACTAACAGCAGTAATGTCCATTCCTGTGACTGCAGCAGGAATCACAGGATAAATCATATTGGAATAAACTATATTCAGTAGATTTATAATCCCGTGATCTACTAGACTAATAAGTACTGCTGGGTGAGTGGAATATGAAACTGAAGCCAAAGTTTCATTTGACATCTCATATGGAATATGATGACCTATTTTCCTCTGGTAAGGAAAAGGTAAAGTTGAGGGTAAGGTCTCTTCTTTCTTTATTACTTGAGTTCCAGCTAACTTAAAAAGCTGCATCACTTTAAAAGGATATATTCAGCCCTGTATCACTTATAAATAAATCATGGTCTCCAGAGAAAGAGCAGAAAAGGGAAAAGATTTCTCCCTTTTCCAGTCACTATGAGCCTCAAACAGTTTTCAGATGTGTCATATGGCCAAACTGCAGTTTCTTGGAGAAACAGTGGTTTGTAAAGGTCTGTGAAAATAGACATATGTAAAGGGTTGAAAATATGGTAGGAAAATATTTTATAGTTAATGTCTATGCAAACCTAGTCAATGGTCTTCCAAACAAGGAGCCGAAGGAACATCATATGGTTTAATAATGCTTGCTCTGAATAAATGGAAGTTACTCCAATGTTGGAAACTAGCAATGAAGTAACTGTAGAGAATTACCTGTTTATCATTACTTAAAACATTCATACAACTAACAGTACTTTGAACTCTTACCAAAACACTAGTGGAACTACAAGCAGCCATCATGGCATTCTGGAATCTTCACTGAAGGATCAAAGAATCCTCTGCTGAAAAGGCAAGGGAGAAAAATGGTGTGTAGTCAGTTCTGTCTCATTAGCTTCAAATATTCGGTCTACAATTCTCCTTCTCTGGAAGACAAAGTAGGAGTGATCTTCTCCCTGAGCCTAGTGTGAATTTAGCTTGTGTGTTTGTGTCTCCATGGAGACAATGTAAACACATCTGTTTTCTTTTTACACTTCTGATGGAAGCATTCTACACAAAATTCATCATTGCATGGAACAAAAACATTATCTCGAGGCAGAAACTGAGATCATTCCTTACACAATGAAAAAGGAAACCTGTTTTAGTTCATTTCCATCAATGATCACTGTCACCAGAAGAACAAAGGAGTTTACAGCCATATCTTAAAGCTCAGGGTTTGTGTACCTTGATACTTGAATAATAAAATAATGTTAATAAAACAGTTGATGTTAAGTTCATGTTACAAGGGGAGAAAAAGAAATATAAATGCAGGATACTCATTGTCATCAGGGAAAATGCAATATTCTACAATTCTGAAATCAACATTATAATGCTGCCACATCTATTATACATTGTTGCCCTTTGTGTAGTCTCTAAAAATTAGTAATTCCCAAGACCTGACAACAAAGCTATATTGTCTGTAACTTTATTTTACGTTTCCCCTAACATCTATGCGCTACCAGTTAATGAAAGAAGAGAAGACATTGCATTGCAGTGGTGTCAGTTTTGTTCTTTTTGTTAAAGATTTCCAAGAACTGGCAAAGGAAAACAAAAGTTTAAGCAGGGTTCATTGTTTCAATAGCTGAATGTCTATTCAGTGCCTAAAGCACGTTAAGCTGGTTTTTTACCAGTCACAAGAACGTCCCATGCTCCTGGTTAATCCACTAACATAATGGAACATACCCCTTGCAAACACCAGTCTCCAAAAGGAGAAAATACAAAAAAAAAAAAAAAAGTTTCTATCAGAATTTTAGTGGTTTTCACAAAATCAAGTAATTAATTTTAGAAAATCCACATTTATCATAACACATTGCCTTCAATATGCATTCCTAATATTCCAGCATTTTATTAATCATTTCCGCTTCTGAATCTTTAGCCTGCAATATGAAATAGTCCCATGATGCACTAATCAATTTCTGGCTGTGGCTACAAGCCTAGAAATATTCTTTCTGTAAAGTACCTTTTCTGAAATAGAAGTGATTGCTCTTTGCCACACAAAGTCCTCACAACAGGAAAAGAAACAGAAAAGATGTTTTAAAGATATATCAGAAATTTCAAATACCAAACCTTTTTGTTATGGGCTAGTAACTACGTACTAGTAGTTTCCTTGGTGAGTCCTATCATCTGAGGAGCACCTGGCTCTCTTCTGCAAATCTTCCAGTGTGCTTTTGCATTGTCAGCACATTGCAGAGTCATGTATTAATAGACGGGGCCCATCTATTTCTTCCAATATTGCTGCCTGAGGCTGGAAGGAAAAGGTGACCTGTGCTCCAGATTTCCTCCTCAGCACCAAGAATGGATTCTAAAGAATGACTTCTTATAACTGTTCCCTATGGTCATGCTTTAATGCCTGCTGTATATTCTGTTTCAGACAAATTGTAGTGGGAGTAGTAAAGTTTCTGTGTTTTGATTCTTCCAATAAAGATAACTCCTGCCTATCTGGATTTCACAGAAATTCTACTGTTTTATAATAATTGGTGCAATATTGTTTCCAGGGACTAGCCATGTAACATCATTAACAGCTGCAGGAATCTCAAGAGTTACAATTAAGGGCAGCAGGCACAGTGAAGTATCATGTTTGCAGTGTGCTATATACTCAGTGCTGTTTGCTAGTAGTTAATATCCTACTGGCTCTTGAGTTCTGGCTGCTTCTTAACTCAGCAACAGCATGGTGTGAATGTAGACAACTCAGCCTTGTGCTGTGCCTGCGCTGAAATATCTTCACAGGACCTGAAACCCAGGGAAACCCAGAAATCCATCACAGAACTTAGCCCCAAAGGCTTAGAGGCGGTTCCATGGCATAGGGTATATTTACATTGCACCCCTACATGTTCTGTGGCAACCAAACTCTCCAAATTTTTCCATACCTGGGGGGGGAACCTGTTCTTCAGCAGGTAAGATGTTAACTCTGTACAGACCTAAGTGCCAAACCAAATTATATTTTGTTACAGACTGATCCAAAAGTTCCAAGGCTATTGATCTCTTCTTATTTTGCATTATTAGTGCCCAGTATTTGTTAAACTCCTACTGAATGGACTGGTGCACAGAAGGTGGATAACACAAAATTACCTCCAACATAGATGGGGTGAAATGAACTGCAGCATACTGATTATGGGTTTGATGGCTCAGGCCCCTACTGCTCCATAATGACGTGGTAAGAGCAAATTACCAGATGTACCACAGTGAAAAACATGCTCATTAGCAGAGGTTGTTGTTTTGCCACACAAGACAGCCACTTCAAAAAGAAGGATTCTTCATGCTGGAAGACAGTCACAGCAGCATTTTTCAGATTTTTCAGATTTCCAAATTAGTATACGTATTTTTCATGTCAGGCTTAAATGTTGCAAACATTTATGACTACTAATTATTATTATTTATTCCAGAAGAGCTGTAAATCAGTTACTTAGGAACCTGTCATCATATTTATATTATCTAAAGAAAAATCCAAACCACAACAGATTATGAAAATAAACGAAAATTTAGCTGCAATCACTATTTATAAATACATAAATAGGTGCATCCAATCACTATTTATAAATACATAAATTGGTGCACACATAGCTTTCACATAATTTGAGATTTTTTTTTTCCTACTGGTTACATTTTGACCTAAAAAATAAAAAATAACAGAAAGATATATTGTGATCACATTCCATTAACAGTTAGGCAAAGCACAGATCAGATGGGCTAAATCAGATCAGCTCAAAGGAACCACCAGCTTCAGGAGTTGACGAATTCAGGATGCTGAGAATTACAGAGAATGATCCCCTAAAATCAGCAATAAAAATAAATTACCCTTAACTAAACTACATACTGACAAATAATAAAGGCTCATTTGACAAATATTTAACATTGGAATTTTCCTTCTTATACACCTTCTTCCAATATTATTAAGATAATAAAGTCAATGTTTTACGAATGCAAATAGCCTTTTCTCCATACTCAGTTAATTTTTTCTCTAAATAGTGATGATGTCTCTTCATTGATTCACATTACATAATCTGGATCATTTGTATACTCCAGCCAGCAATACTTACAATTTACATTCTTCCCTCACAGTTCGAGGAGAATAGAGCAAATGTAAGTTGGCAGCACAAGCATAACAAAATGTCCTTTAAAATCTTGTCTGACTTTGCCCCCTCTGTAGATATGATGTATTAAAAAGACGTGCTGCAAAAAGGCTCAGCTGTAGCCAGCTGTTGCTTTCATTACCATTCTAAGATCCTAATGTTTTGTCCGTGAGTACAAGTTCACCTGGGTTTTAACCTTTCTCACTGAAGAAAGCCCATAGTGAAATCTGTTAGTCAATGGGTCCAAAAAAAACTTAGTAGTGCCTTTAGTAAGAGGCAGTCTTAGAAAGTTTACACTAAGTAATGTTATTTTAGTGCCCTGAAGGAAATTATTTGTATTATGGACACACTGCAATTGTCTAACACCTAAATGCAAATTCCTCAAATATAGAGAATGGTGAAGGAGACAAAGTCAGCCCCCAAATAGAAATAAATTTCACTACACAATGTAGGTGGCTTTTCGGATTTAAATTACTTTTGGTGTATATTTGCTCCCTCCTTTTCTATAAAATTTTTAATTAAAACTTGCATGTATTAAATTTTAACATTATCAGAGAAATCTGCAAAAACTTACAAAGCTTCTATGTAGCTGACACATAACAATCAAATGTCTCAAATTTTACACATTGCTTAATGAGAAGTATTTGCCTATAGATTTTACATAATTTTTTCCATTTTCAAGCAAATGGAATAATGTTGTTCTCTCTCACGTGTATTATCCTTTAATGATTATTTTGACTTATGTGCAACCAAAACCAATGTATAGAATATAAATGAAGCCCAGTTGAAGTTAATGACTGCCTTCTCTTCCCTGGGGCCAAGATTCCAGCTCAGTGGCCATCAATCCCCAGGAAATGCCTGGTTCCTGCAGTCATTATTGTGCAATTGAAAGGATAGCAACGAACACAGTAGAAAACATATAACTTTCTACTGAGAATGTGTAAAATACAGGCTCACACTGAGGAACTCTTTTCTTCCACACCCTCAGATCAGGAGTTGAGAACAACCTGGGAGGGGAAATAAATCTGAGGATAAAAAGAAGTTCAACAGCAAACCAGCAGGTCATAAATAATGTCCTCCCACAAATGCCAAGTGGTTTTGTTTTTCTCTCTTTCTTTCCTTTTTTTTTCCCCTCTATTTTTTTCTTTCTTTTTATCATTATTCACCCTGATGTGAATCCTAATTAAAATTTTACACAGTGTGTGTTTTAATTAGCTGTGGCTGGAGTGGTGAAAGCTATCAATATTTATCAGGATAATTGTACAAAATTACTTTTCAAAAATGAACAGCAGGCATGAATCCACTCAGCAGCAGGGGGTTATTCAGCCACACACTGTGCGAGATGGGGTGCCTCAGATAATGTGTGAGAGATAATAATGCACACAGGGAGGGGACTCATGCTGCTGTATTTTGTGCTTCATTGGTTTTCTGCAAACAGCATTTGGCTCTTGTTGCACTCAGAACATCAGGGTTCACACAACCTTTAAGCTGGTTATTTTTTATCTGTATGTTGATTTATTTTAACTTAAATACAAATATGAGTTTAATAACAATACTTACAAACAAACAACCGAGGCACAGCTCCATGTAAGACCTTGTTTGTATACTCTATACTTTGTAGATGCTACCAATGAACAAGTTCAAGAATCTGCCATGATTTAAAAGGAGATCTAAATATAAAGTACTATGATAATTTATAAACTGGGTAATTTTCTCTCCTCAATGGTAATAGGTAATGAGCATCAAAATTTCTTGCATGTTTTGAAGATAAAATGTACTAGACAATAAGGCCTAGATTTCAGATTAGTTGAATGTAATGTAGCCCTGATAATCTATTCCTGAAACAGAAGGTTCAACTTCTATTTTTGAAGTTTTTTCAAGGCAAAAATACCTCAACAGAAGAGTAGTTGAGTCTATTTTTTTGAGAGGGATAGAGTGTTAGTACAGTACTGCAATAAAGAAGTTGTTTACCTGCCTATAGCAGCTGTCTGAAACCCTGGCAAATTTGCCATGCATCGTATAATGCAGGGCATTCAGTTAAATTTTGCTTCTATTCAGAACTGGTGAATGGTGTTGATGTTATGAATGAAATAAACATAAATTTATTTCTCCTGCCTTTTTAAATACCAGCATGCATCATTATCACTGTCACAACCACTAACATCTTGTGGTATAGTATGAATCCTTGCTCTTTTAACAAGAGAAAATGTGTAAAAAATATTCCAAGCACAACTTACAGACCTATAGGAAACAGAAGAGAGAAGGAAAGTGAATTACTATCTATGTCAGTTCCTCCTATATTTGAGAAGAATAAAATTCAAAAAAATTTTGCTTTTGCATATATATTCTCTGTTGCCTAGCGTAAGCAAGTACTTTCAAGTCAACTGCCTTTGAGACTCTGGAGATTCAAAGTCTATCTTCATATGTACTGACATGTATCTCACTAGTGCAGGTCTGATTTGAATCCAGATACTAAGTCAATAAAGAAAATGGCAATTCTGTTAGAGACTTTTAAGTAGTAAAGGCTAGCAGCTAAATCCAGTTGTGACTGTGGTTCAAACTGCTTGTCCCAAAGGGAGTGTTTGGTTTTAAGGGTCAATACATACAAAACATACGGCATATGCAAATTGAATACTGCCTAACAAAACTGTGGTATTCAACAGTTACCATAGTAGAGACAGTGGTAATCAGTGAAGTTGGAAAGATTTGCCATATAACCAAAAAAGCAAGGTGCCAGATCATCACATTAATCGATCACAATGGTTCCTGCTTCTCTTAATATCTACAAATGTATATTTGTGTAGCCTAGCCTATAGTTGTACTTTTTACTTTATTATATTTTAGATGTAGAACAGGAAGCATGAAAACAAATGTTTAAATACATTGCAAATTTACATGTGTGACTGAAGACAGCAGTAAACCAATGAGTGTTTGTTGATGGTGAAGAGTGAAACTTGGAGCTGACTTAAAGCCTCAAGGATCACAAGAGTATTGTTCTTCATCTGCAAATTATAGATCCACTGGTTAATATAGTAGTGCACCTATAGTACCACTGTATAAGTGAAATACATCCTCCAAATGCCAACAGAAACATTTCCCATAGATAGCGCTCTTAAATTCATAATTTCTTCATTTAAGAATGAAGAAATTGCATTTTTGTCAATTGACATTGCTTAAGAAATACACAAATATTAGGAAACATTCATGGACTTGTAATCATGAATAATGCCTTATGCACATTCATTGGATGTATTAGATGTATTAGATTTGTGCACAATCTGTATTTGCAAGAGTGAGTAACTTCAGAGATTCCTCTGCTCTTAGTCTCATTTTTAACTTGCCTTGTTCAAAATGAAATCATCAATCCTGAGATCTATACAATGTTTTATGGGATTATTTGATCTTTCCCTTTACAAATACAATTAAAGCATGTCACTCATCCATATAGATCACATGCATATATACAGGCGTGGTATATCGGTACAATCACAACTTTGTGACTTTGTTGAAATTGCAAAGCTTCTTTAGAAATGAGGACACAGAGAGCCCTGGCAGTTTTCAGATCCTGAGGGGGTCATTTATTGACGTAATATTTTTTTTTTTTTCTGTCTGAAGGGTAGAGTCTAAACACTGCAATAGAACAATATTGAAGTACTTATTTTATCCTTTTTTTCTTCAGCTAAAATGCTAGTAAGGGACTGTTTTTTCAGTTTGGCAGGCAGCCAGCCGTTTCACAGTAAATAATGTGAACCCTGTCCTGCAGTGTAAAGCTGTACATCTTTACAAAAATATTCAGTCCCCTACTAGAGTCCAAGGAATCTTTGCTTACAAAGTGTCCCTGCAGAAGCTTCTACAGTAAGTAACTTGGCAGAGAATTCCAAACTATATGAAGTATTTTTTCCCTGTGTCTCTTTTTTCCCACTGAAAAGACTTCGTGTATTCCTCCTCAAGATGATTTTCCTCAACATACGGGAGATAGGAAAAAAAAAATTCTGCTAGTCTTACTAAAATGTCTCAGGTACTGTCTTCTATTCAAATCCTGAAAAAAATACATTCTATGACAATCTGCCAGGTTCAGTACTGTATCAAAACTGACACGTGATACATGCAATTGCTCAGACAGCCTCACTGGCAGTGTTCCATTTTAACTATTTACTCTTAAAGTACATGAATATACTATACACTTCAAATTAAGAAATTTTGTTTAGTTACCAACAACTGGTGTTGGAAATGGGCTCTCAAAAGGGTAACTCTTGGATATATATAATTCATTCACTTAGACTACCAGCTGAAAACAGCAGGATCAGTGTTCTAAGACAGAAGATGTAGAAGGTACATAGCCAAGGAGTTCCATTCTTACCTAAAGTGAAGGCACTTTGTGTAAGTGAATGCATCTAGACAGGTGGATTCATCTTAATGAACTGGACTGAAAAAGCAGACTCCATGTTATAGACTGCTTATATCTGAAATTAAATCTGGTTTAGGTTAAATGTAGAAACCAATACAGCAAGTGATGCTTTTAAAGACACAGAAAATCAGAAAAGTAATTACTGAGCATGAGTGGGTAGCAGAAGGAACTTGAGGACTCTGATCCTTCTGTCAGCACAGCTACTGCCTTTATATGTAACATACCAAAGGAGAAATCTAACTTATGGAAGGCGATAATGAGGCTTTCTTTAACCTGTGTATCATTTCACACCTCAAGAAAGGCAAAGATTTACAGCTACTGTTAAGCATGTTCTTTGTAGCTATCCAAAGAGCTTACTTCCAGCAGCCATCAGTCCAGTACTGTCTCTCTGCAAGTCCTCGCTCACCCAATTCACAGCACTATTCAATCTTTAGGACCCATGACAAAGCCAAACTCTTTAGAGGTCGGATTGTGTGCTTCCCCAGAACTGATTAACTAATCAGCGGTTGCAAAGCCCTTTCAAAAAAGCTACAGATTTTTATTGCTGAACACTTCCCTGTTAGCACTGGAGTTACAATCCATTTCCCTTAATGTGTTCTGAGGAAGGGGATAGGAAACATGAGATTGCAGTAACCAGTTACCACAGTTATCAAAGACCATGCAAAACCTCAGCTGCCAGTTTTGGTAGCTATGTTTACACAGACTAATAGACAACCATCTTACCTGCTGAAGTTCAGACAGCTATTTCCTTAAGTACTTCTAATACCTCTTGTTGCTATTGTTGCTTTTCTGTTTTCCCCCTTCCTCTTACAGATACAGCTGTTTGACAACAGAAGACATGGCCCTGTGGGGTAGGAACTTAACATTTCACTTACCATCTGCTGGCATTTTCAGTGGGTTACTACTGTCCCTCCATGTTTTTGCTTGCTCACTAGTGTCAGCAGCTAAATGACATTTCAGCTGATTTCAGTTCTGCAGCTTCCAAGATGATTTTTTTTTTTTGTTTCGGTAAATACGCTACACTGTCTAAATCTAGGCTAGGTCTTGTCACATTTGAAATAGCACATTCATTTTCATAACAGTTCCTGAGTCATCGCTGGCACATAACCAAAAAAAGCCAAAATAATCCTAGCTTTTGACACTTTATTTAAAGTGGCAACATTCCCACAGATCTGTTTTGTCTTTTTAACAGAGCAACTTCTTTATGACTAAGGCTCCAAGGTACGTTTCTGACTAGTTTCTTCAGTCCCGGGTTGTTTTGGTTTGTTTTTCCACTGGGAACTTAACATACAGAAAAAAAGGAAAAGGTGGACGTGGGTTAAAATTCAAACTTTGTTTTTGCACTCACATCTGAGTTCCCCTTGTATGGTTTTAGCTGGTTCACTTCAGAGAACAGTCTGCTTCAAGATCTGGAACTAAATCCATGCCCCAGGTTTGTATTATTTGGATCTTAGGGTTTGCTTTTACTTTCACACTAGTATTCAATTACTGATCCTATTAATGTAAATTGATATATGTTTATTTGGAAAAGGGAAGTTACCAAGAACAATGAGATTTGTTGGATTGGTTTAAGGTTAATCGATCTTCCAAGACATTAGGAAAAGATTGTAACAGATAGTGTATATCAATATTTTTAACTCGGCTTAAAGTATCACCCTAATAGATCACATTTCGCTCAGCTTTGCATAAAGAAAAGATGGGGAAAGAAAATTACAGCGTAATAATATGCAACATGCACACAACCATAAAACCAAAATTCTTAGGGCAAAACTGTAGTGTGGGAATGGCAAGAGATGATGTTTCCTGAGCTTATTGTGTTAATGAACACCTACTGAACATGGAAAACACACCAAAATAGTTTTTGAATAATTTTCTTGGCAGTACCAGATCCTCATGTCATGGAACTCCCATAACTAGGCACCACAATAATGTTAAATGAAGAAAACCAAGTTTTTCAGGGATACAGTGTTTTTCATAATGAATTCTGTGGAAACTTGTTCATTCTCCATCTTTGGTCTCCTGAGCTATAATTGCTTGCAGTTTTACCCCTGCATGCAATGTTGATACACTGCCTAATCAATGAAAAAAAGGCTTATTCTCTACATGACTTTCACAAAGGATCTTTGATGATTTTAAGATGTTTACTATATTTGACAAAAAACACTGCCTAGGTTCTGAACCTTATTTTACATTCTATAGACTGCCAAATATGTGCTGCTTAGAACGAAACAGGAGAAAATGCTGTTATCCTAGAATAATAGAATGTTTTGTGTTGGAAGGGACTTTACAGATCATTTAGTTCCAACCCCTCTGGCATGGGCAAGGACATCTTCCAGATTGCTTAAAATCCTCATCCGGCCATGCCTTGAACACTTCAGGGATGGGATATCCACAGCTTCTCCGGGTAACCTATGCCAGTGCCTCACCTCCCTCAGAGGGAAGAGTTTCTTCCTAATATGGATCTAACCCTGCCCTCTGTCAGTGGAAAGCAATTACCCCTTGTTCTGTTGCTCCAGCCTCTTGTCCAAAGTCACTCTCCAGCTCTCTTGGAGTCCTTTAAGCAGTGGAAGGGTCACTAAAATCTCCCTGGAGCCTTCCATTCTCCAGGTTGAACACCCCAGTTCTCCCAGTCTGTCCCCAGAGGGGCTTCAGCAGGTCCACACCCTCCCTGTGCTGGGAGCCTCAGAGCTGGATGCAGTACTCCAGTGGAATCCCACAGGAGCAGTGGAGGAGGAGAATCACAGCCCTTGACTTGCTGGTTACTTAGCTTTTGGTGCAGCCCAGCATACAGCTGGCTTTCTGGGCTGCAGCACATATTGCCACATGTTATGATGCACAATGACTGAATGCCTATATTCAAAGACATTATTTACTAGTTAATTTTTTATAGATAAATAAATTCATGGAATACTGTTATTAATAAAGTGTCCTTCTTCAAGTTCAGCTGTCCCAGATCTCACAGATGAAAGAACGATTCACAGGCAAGTTCAGCAAACTGGCCAAGGTCACATTCCAAGGTAGAGGCAAGTAAAAATACAGAAGAAAAATCCTAAATTGATCTTGGCCTATAGACATCCATGACACACATACATGGTGAATGCATGCAGAATTTGTCATATTGCTAATCTCTACAAAAAGTAGTAAAAGGGTAATTAGCAAGCAGAAAGAAAAGGTATTTTAAAAATGCAAGCAACTGCCTTTGCTCCAGTCATTTTGTAAATTAAACCACTTAATAGAAAAATATTATTTTGAGCCTTAAGACATAAGGTTTTATATTTACCAGCATTGTCTATTATAGCAGTGGACTGGGACAGACCTACCTGCCTATGCTTTTAGACTTTGCCAAGATTTCTTGTACAATTGAACAAGTTATTTGTATTTTCACTGTTTCAGAGGTCAGATGTGTGCCTATATGTAGTTTTATTTACAACCATCCTTTGTCTTTCATATATGATGACAGCATGCTCTTCACTTGAGAGAAGAGCAATTTTTCATGCATGTATTTAATACCTAGGTCAATTTGTTTAAGCTGTTAGAAGGAATTTCTGTATATTAATAAAATCAATAACAACTTTCTTGAAGTCGTAAGACAAAACCTTGCATTAATGCTATATATAATATCTCACAGAATTATTATGACCAGTCTTGATTAGAATATATACGGGAATAACTTAGGCTTGAGAACAGCTTTGTAAGATTAATGGAAGATTCACTAGCCAATTTATCATTCTGGTAATTATAACTATATAGAAATTGTTCCTTAAAAAATCTTGTAATGACAAATTGTCCCTTCAGATTTAGAGGCATTACACATGCACATTGAGAACAAAATTTCATCCATTTGGAGTCTCACAAGAAAGATCGCAATCACTTAATTTTGTGTACTTTTTAGAGCTTTTTTGTAATAATAAGATAAAGCTCAGCTATGTTGACCCCCTTTAATGCAAAGACATAACATTTTTAGTGGGCAAGATATAGATCCCATCTTTGAAAATGTCTGTTTGGAGTAACATATTGAACCACTTACAACCCATGTCATAACAGCATTAGTACAAAATACAACTGGTTGGTACCAGAAGTATTTTTTTAGAATAAAAGAGCCTATGATTAATTTAATTGCAAGATTATCTATCTCATTTTGACCCTTTGACATTCAGCCCATCATAAAATCGTCTATACGTCAAATCCTCAAGTCCTGCAAATTGTGTCCAGTCCATACTCCAGTTTTAAACCAATAATTTGACACTGTTCTAGTGCGATATAAGAACCTGACAGTTTCAAAAAATGAAATAAACCAAACAAATTAGAACTTGTGTTCGCCCATTAAAGAAATGCACCTTTCTTCCTTTACACATCATGAATCTCAAGATTATTTTCTTAACTTTAAGCTATTAAAAGTTGAGATGCATTTGCATCTTTTTCTTGACACGAGTTCCTAAAACTATTACTCTAGAACCTGTTGGAATAAAGTTAGTGTCTTAGTCCCCGATTTTCTCTGTAGAATCAACAGGAAATGCAGGCACCTGGTTAAAAAGCATAATCAGAGAGATCTGTAACAAGGAAATTATTAATACAAAAAGAGAAGTAAAACAGGAACTATCGCTCTGCTTTAGTGAAATTTTACACCTGCGCTGTATCTCAGCTACTGTTGCCTGGGGTGGAGACCCAAAATAAAGGACTGTGCAAATAGACTGCCCTCATGTCTGCGGGAAAACCCTCCGACTGGGAACGTGAAAGGCTAAAACTCAAACATGTTAAATAGTGAAAGAGACTTGACTCTTTTGGGAGAGCTTGCTCACAAGAGACGTCTAAGTCTAAACACAGAAAGATTTTAGCCCTGTTTCTCACACTGAAGCAGGATGAGACACATTACTCCGCTCAACATTCCACATGGAGAATTCCTGTTATTAGGTGGGAAGTGCAAAAATTTTATCAGGTCGAGACTTATCGCCTGCGCACCTGAGTAGGATCAGTCCCACATGCAGCTCTTGCTCCCTGGCATCCCCGTTCCTCCTGAGAGACGCTCCTGAGGCGGCTGTCCGGGCGGGCGCCGTGCGCGCTGCGAGGGAGCCGAGCGTCCAGGGAGAAGCGGCGGCGCTGGGACCGGGCGATTCTTGCGGGGGGAAGGAGGCGGAGCTCGGCCCCAGCCCCCGAGATGCACAGGGCGAAGGGCTCCTCGCGGGGGCCGCGGGCTCTCTGCAGGCTTCCCCCTCCTTGGCTGCGCTTGGGCGGGAGCCCCCGGCAAGGGGCTGGGGGAGGCGCCTCGCAACAGATGGTCCAAGCCGGCTCCTGGCGCGGCCCGCATTGGCCAGCGGCGCGGGAAAGGGCGGGCGGGCGGACCGCGGCGGGGGCGCAGCGCCCGCAGCCCAGCGCGCTCGCCTCCCGCCGGGTGCCGAGGCCACCTCCGCTGCGGAGCGCTGGTCGCCTCTCACGGCTCCAGCACCCGCGAGCGTCCGCCCGGCGAGGCTGCGAGTGGTGCCGCATCCCCGCGCAGCCGGCCAGGGCCCCGGCACTGCTCCGGCGGCGGCCGCCAGGCCCGGAGGGCGCGGCTGCCTCCCGCGCTCGGGGCCGGCAGCCGGAGCTGCCGCCGCCTCTGGGCTAACCGGTACGCTGGGGAAGCGGGGAAAGGCTGGGGGGATTCTCCCCGGGGAGGGAGACACAATCCATCCCGGGGGGATTTCTATCACCTGTAGCTGAGGGGAAACTCCCACTCCCCCTTTCCCTTTATTCCAGCTTCATCGATGTAGAGTCACTTACAGTGAGTAATTACCGGGTTTCGGTCCTCGGCGCTCAGTGGGGATCTGGGGACGGACTGTCAGGTGGTGGGGAGCTGAGATGCAGGGGAAGTGACTTGCCCAAGGTCACTCTGTGAGACAGTGGCAAATAATGTCCTGTACTAAAAACTTCTGATTCCTAGCCCTGTGCTGGGCTGTTCAACGCCCCTGCAAGGAAGGGACTAGGCGTAAATCTGGCTGTAGGACTTGCATATATCTGGAAGTGGGGACTCTAATTAGCTACGGTTTTGGTGGTTTTCTTCTTTTTTTTTTTATTAATTGTTGTTGTTGGTTTGTTTTAAAATCATGTATGGCTATTAAAACAGGTGAAACATCTGTGTCATCTCCTTTGTTTTCTCCGACTTTCAGACATGTGAATGGATGCATAAGTGATTATGCTTTTCTGTGACTAATGTTAAATTTAGTAAGAAATAAATGGTAAAAATACTATATTTTTCTGAAAACTCTTACCATGGCAATAAATTGGTTTTTGTTTTTTTCCTATTGATAACGAATGTCTTCTTACACCGTCAGAGAGTTGTTGTGAAAAGCCCTTAAATTGGTTAAGTGGCAGCTGCATTCCAAAATTAATCTGCAGTGCAATAGCTTTTATTCTCAGTGCGTGTAGTGTATAAGGCATGGCAGGCCATGCTTTTAGAACTTATGCACTAGAGTATAATGTGTCTGAGTTCTCCAAAGGATGCAGCTGGAGTGTTTGTTTTTGTGCTAGCTATATATGTAGCAATTCTCTTTCCTTCTCTCTCTCCCCTCTCCAAGCATAACTTCAATGAGTTTGCATGAAGATATTATGTAGCTTATCCCTGCTAATGTTTAGTGTTTCTTTTGAATTTCTCATTATATGAAAGTAAAAGTGATACCTGTGAGCAATTTTTTTTAGATTTAAAGTATTATTAGAGTAGTCAGAATCAATCCTTTTTATATACTTTAACTAATCCTTGCATTTCATAAAATGTTCTACAGCAGTGAAACGGAAAAGTTAAAATGTGCTGTTCAAAAGCTAAACTGTTCTTGCTGACTTCTCAGTTAACCTTAGCTGCTCCTCTTGTTTTTTTGGGGTAGGGAAATGGAACATGAGAGAAGTGAAATGCTCAAAATGTTAGTCTAAGTAGGATAGCTTTATTTTTAATCTCTGTTAGGGAGTTAGGTGAACTCTGTACGCTCTTCAACACAAATCATGGAAATGAAGGCCAGGTTTCTGGTATCAAAGGGTTTCGCTAGTTTGGACATTTTGTCATTTGAATTTGGAGGGTTTGTAGGTGTTTGGTTTAGTCTCATTCAGAAAATAGTGTTAGTCTCAAATTCTTTATTGGATTTTTTTTCCCCCTGGACTTGGATATTTGAAAAAAAAAAAAAGACACTTTTAATTGCACTTGTGTTTTGGCTATATATTATTTGATGGACTTTTTTGGTGCTTTGTATTTGTTTTCTTTTTTTTTTTTTTTTTTCCTTCAATAGATTCCTTGCTAAGAGTCTCATTTAGGATAATTTCTAGCTGAAAGTGTTTGTCCGTACTGCATAAACTCATTAGTTTCCCATTTCAATACCAGCTTCTCCGTCATTTCTTCTAAATGGATAGGAAAATGTCTGTAGTTGTTTTTTACCTAAGTAGCATTTCATGAAACAAAATGTTAATTTGTAATGGATGATGTTTTGCTCTGGCTATGTTTTGTTTTTAAGAAAGTTTATGTATTTCACTACTGTGACTTCCTCTTGAGCATTTCTGTTTTAAGGATCTCGGGTTGGAAGAGTTATGGTTGCTTATCTACAAACAGTAATTCAAACAGTCTTGGTGATATCAAATTTGCAAATATAACTGATTTAAAACAGATATATAAATTATTCAGAGCCTTCTGTGTTGTGAGTGAGAAGGTGATAGAATAAAGCAAATACTTTTGCTGTGTAATAGAAATACATATTTTTGAGATGATAGATTTAATATCTAATCTCAAGAAACTCTACAACTTGGTGCAAATTTATATTTTACCTTCCCTTCAAGACTGTTTTTAGAAATAATTAATTTCAAAGTCAGATATCTCTAACTTACTTGTAGTTACTATATCTACTTACTTATAGATAGCATAAAATGATTAAAATATTTTTTAAATAGTTGTAACTCCTCAGTGAAACACAATATTTTTTCACTTTTTTCCTCTTAACATCCTTCAGCCATATGAAGATGTTGTCTTACTGTGAAATTTAGAATTGAGTGACAGTAAGATCAAGAACGTCTACAAACCCATCAAAGAATCTTGGTTAAAGTTTTCAGTGAGATCATACTTCTGGGTAGAATACTCCATGCCTTTGTCAATTTTCATGAAGAGTAGATAAAACCTGCCTTTTCAGTTGTCTCTTGCAGTATTCTTGACAGAACATGTTCTAATATTTTATCAGAGTGCTGGATCAGTTTCTCAGGCTGGAGTGGACATAATAATGACATATAGGCTTATGTATAAAATGGATGTTCCAGTATGCTCATGTTCTTTAGAATATCTTGGGTTTATTCTAGTACAAACCATGGTTTAATTTGAAACCTGACAAACTTAATGAGTGGGACTTACTTTGTCTTCTTTTGGTTTTTTTTTGTGTGTGGTATTTTTGTTAGTATTTTGTTTTGTTGTTATTTTTGTTTTGTTTGTTTTTTGTTCTTTTTTCTTTGTTTTCCCGTTGCCCCCCACTTCCTATTTATATGAATTTCTTATACACTTGGATTTTTGTTTAACTTTTGGAAATTGTCTGAATTTCTCCATGTAGTTTCTTGCTGGTTAATTGCTTCTCCACTGTCTCCGCCACCTGTCCTCACCCTTCCCTTTAATGGTGTGTGGGAAGAATTTCTGAAATTATAGTACAAGTTCAATAAAGGAGGATTTCAGCTAATTAGCGGCTGACCTCTGTAGGAAGAAAAAGGATGTGTAATATTTCTGAATTCTATAAAAATGTTTTTCTAGTTTCTCTTTGTTATTTTGTATTTCTGTGTGTGTTTTCTGGCATTAGTTCACCTTTTGCAGTAAAATCAGAATAGCAGCTCTAAGTTCACTGAGTTTAAGTGGTTTGTGGAACTGAAATAAAAGTTCTGATGAGTATTCACTAGTACTGATTAGCCACATTTAATTGATTGTTGGGGGAGAGTGTCAAAATAAAGTTAATCTATCAGGCTATTAGTTGTTGCTAGCCTGTATATAGTATTCTGAAATGAAGGTTGCAACTTTGTGGTGATGGATAAGCAACTGTAAATATCAATACATAAGACGTGAATGGTCTTACGTATCAAGATATGACAAATATTAGATGAAATTTCATTGCTTCTGGAAGACTTATTTCATTTAGAAATGGTCAGCACCTTATTTCAAGTTCCTGAAAGGAAAGCAATTGAATTGCCTGTCTTATTTGTAGATTTTAGGCAGCAGTCATTGCGAAACACTGAAATTACTGATCCCTGAGGTAGGAAACCTGTAAAGATTGTAGCTCTACTATGGTCTGACAGTTCTGATAATCTCCAAAATTGAGTCATTGACTATGACTCTCCAATTTAATAGATTATATCGCTTTATATAAGAACTTGTGATTTTGAGTAGTATTTGGGAAAGGAAGATTGTGCATCTAAAAGATGCTGAGTTGTGTTAGTAGCTGCTGTTATTTTCAGTCTGGAGACTGAATAAGAAAAATACCTTATGGGTTTTTGGTATCTGGAAGTCCTGATCAATTGATCTGTTATATAGAGTTTCTTAGCTCTGCTTATAGATTTATTATTTTTCTTCTGGATTCTGTCTTTGTGGTTGAAGTGTTAACAATGTGAAGTTCTTTATGCATCTTTTTTTGCAATTACCTGCATGTTACCCCAGTGGGCAGAAAGAACACAGGTCAAAAAGGACCAGATGTGTTTTATGGTGGGGTTTTGCTCTGTTTTTATAATTTTAATATAAGTATCTCAAACTCATACATTTTACTTCTGTGACTGAAATATGACTGAAATATGCTGTCTGGGAAATTGCAGCTTACTTCTAAGAAAAGTTAAGGTACCAAAATTCTAAGAACAAAATTTTCAATACTTCTCCAACAACAGATACTTGGTAGACGCATGGTAAGAAGACTACTACTTAATTTTTTATTTTCCCGTGTATTACAGTACAGCACCATTTGAAGGACTTCCTAAATAACTGGACTCCTTTATGTCATCCATTCTTTATCAGAGGGAGAAGTAGTCATTGTGGAAGACTTGACTTGTTTAGAGAAAAATTATATGTTTCTGCTCTTGGAAAGCTTTTTTTCATAGATAATTTGTGCAGAGACAAATTACTGTACAAAACGTAACTTAGTTGTGCATATGGAAGTGTGAGACAGTACGTTTGCTGTCAAAGACAACACTGCAGTGTGTCTTCTGCCTTCTAATTCACTGGGTAAATCTTCATCTCTTGTTGGATATCTAGCAGTATCATGATCTGATGGTGTCTGTGGTCCAGTTGTGTCTTCCAACTGTTCCAGATCCTAGAACACTGATGAAAGTGGAGGCATCTGTAAGAGTAGATAAATTAATTCTAAGTAGTACATCTAAATCTCTATCTAATGATCTGTCTTAGTCACCCTTGTTTGATAGTCTAACTGTAAGATCAAAGCAATCATTAAAAATTCTATTAAATTACCTTGCCTGTGATATTTGCATGGGTTATCTTCTTGGTGCTGTCTGCTGGAGAGCAGACTTGCAACCAGCAGACTTTAGATATGGTACAAGATACTGTAGGTTCTGTAGCTGTTCACAGTATGATATTAATGGTGTTAAATTAGTAATATCAGCAATATTAATTGATTTTTTAAATTCAAACTGTGACATTTGTTTGGTAAAATTATCGTTAAACATGTGCAAGCATCCTATGTGCAGTAAAAGATCTTTGGGCCCTGACAAATGGTAAATGAGAAAATTACAGGTTGTGGAAAAAATGTAAGTATTCTTTTGGAAGTTGTTTTATGGCAAGACAAAAATATTTCCCTCTAAGCAAAAGAGGTTTCATTTTCACCTCTGTAAAAAAAGCTGGAGACTGTTCTACTTACTTAATACCTCTGTTGGTGTCTTCCTTTCTTTCAGGCACTGCTGTTGAATAGGGATTTGTCCTGATTTTCTGGAGTGAAGTGCAAGTAGTCCAGCACTTCACTCCAGAAAAGTGGTGTAGTTTCAATTTCCTCCTCTTGTAATCTTCTTGAAAATTTTGAGACTGTCTTTTAGCTTTTAACAGTTTTAGTTCACTTATTAAGTCCTTTTCCATCAGATGGCTAACTGTAATACTAACTTACATGTTTAATTGGTGAAATGCATTAACTATGGCTTTAGGGAAGGCCTTTAGGGAAAGGCTTAATCTAGTTTCAGATAATCCTTGTGATTTTTACTCTTCCTCTCTCTAGTAGAGTAAGGATTTGTAGTTTCACATTGGAGTACTGAAGTCGCTAGCTACAGATCATAAAAGCTTCAACAGTGTGATGCATTTAGAGTAGCTTATTACCTAGTATAATTTATATTTTATAGCTTCTGCACCACTGTTCTAAAGTGTGACTGAGTACTATATTTCAGCCAGTACCATTTATCTCATTAAAGGTGAAGCTGAAGTTACTATACTATCAAACAATAAAACTTAACTGTGAATTCATCCTGCTTTTATCTTGTAATATGGCTGTAGTTTGCAAAGAACCAGACAGCCTTAAATAGTAAGTAGTTTTCAAAATTACAAAAATAACTTTCAGATACCTCAAAAATTTTTTGCCAGTTCTTGTAAGAATGAAGATATTACAACTAAAGCAATTAAAAGAACAGTTATATTAAATTTTAAAAAGATGAAGTATTAACGGAAGTTTTAACTTTTAACTTTCAAAAATATTCTGTGACTACTTTGGTGGATAAAGCTAAGTTAGTCCCTTGCTTTAATTACACGTGTGAAGAAGTTTAATGGGGACTGTGTAGTAAGGAAGGTTTATATCAGAAGTGGGGAAGCTATTAGCACTAAATTTGAGCTCTTGATTTACATGTTAGTGTATGCTAAGCAGCTTCCTCCTTGTCTAATGTGTAGTTAGATGCTATTTTGCATTAATAAATAAACAGCCAGGCAACCTCTTAGAGCAAGACAGTTGGCACTGAGCACCTAACATTCATTGGAAACCACTGTTGCAAAGTGGTTTTGATTTAAAACAAACCTAAACCAAGATCAGATTTTTCCAGTGTGCTGAATATCCTTGTAGACTTGTTTGCATAGCAACATAAATTGAGATATCTCATTGGCACTGGTGTGTAGTACATATGTCACTAATCCTAATGAATGCAGTGTAGTTATGTGGTGTAGTATTCAACAAATTTTTCAGTTGTGCTTTTGAATTAAAAAAAACCCAAATCAAACCTGAAATAAAATTTGAAAGCATCATAGAATAAGGACAACTAAATGCCTTTCAGACCTCTGCTCTGTTCTTAAAAAATCTGCTCTGGATTTATCTCAGTGATTCAGTTAATTTAACTCTTGATTGCAGTCTTAATTTTTATTTTCTGGTGAGAAAAGTCTCACAATTAGCAGATCAGGATTTTAAATCATTGAACTACAACATGCCAATTTTTATACTCTTGATTTCTGCTATTTCCTATCCCTTTCTTGTGCACTGTCAGAATATGAACTGTCTAGTTTTGATTAATTTTGCTCAACACAAACTAAGCTTATTAAGTTTGAGTCAATTAAAATGAAATGTTTGAGTGTATGTCAGAAAATTTTATTTTTCAATCCCATGCTTCACTATTCTGACAAGCTGAAGAAATGTTTCCCGTAGAGGAATCAACCAGAAGAAATGAATCATCATCTGTGGAGAGATGAGGGGGGGGAAAAAAGGCAAAAATAGTGTCCTCTATAAATTAATTTACTTTTGAGTGAATTTCTGCTACCCCTATAAAGTTTATAACCTAGAATAGACCCTGATACTGCAAAGCAGCATTCAAATTGTTTGTTTTATTCACCTTCTGTACTTTGCTGACACAGAAGGGAAGATGGTCAGCTGCAGAAGTAGCTTCCTTCGAACCTTTGATCCCAGATTATGTTCCTTTTTTACAGTAGCCTTAGGAGGAGTGTCCAATTCCTCTTGGTAAATGTGTTTCCAGTGTTGCACTATGTTCTGAAGGAAGTAGTTCAAGTTTACTTTTTCTATTATATTGTCACTAAAGAAAAAAACTGGTACATTTGTTCTGTGTTATCTTTTCTTTGTTAGCATGTATTCTGTAGAAACCACTAACAGAGAAGTTATTATACTTCAAGTGGAAACCTCTGCAGAAGATGTCAGCTATTTTTTGTGGTGGGAACCTTAAATGGAGTTTCAAGGTGAAATTATTTACTGCAGATAGGAACTTCTTGTTTTATTTCTAAAGCAGGATTTAATAATGATATTACAGGAATCCTGTTCATGGTGCGTAAGTTGCAGAAAATGCAAGGCTGAGCTAAAAATCACTTCCAGTGCAATGCAGTTCACTGCAGATTCTTGTGGTCTGTCAGACTTCTACTTGAATACCTTGATTTTTCTTTCCTTTTTCAGAAAAACTTGTGTAACAATTTCGAAGTAGTTAGTCTCTTTAAATGACAGAAAAGATGAGAGAGAGCATGCTGCAGTAGCCACTTTCCTAGCTATGTTAATGTTTACATAGTTGAGGGGCATATTATTATCAGTTTTTACCTTACTAAATAGGCCACGGATGTTGCATATCTGTTTCAAGACCTTATTTTGGGCTCGGGTAATAAGCAATATTATCATGCATGTACTGAAGGTGGTGAAAACATATTTTGAGTACCTCAGTTTGTATCAGCAGACATTGGAAAATAATTTGGCATGTATTTCATTGGTCTACTTAAAAAATGCCTGTTTAAGAATCTCAAAAGCAAAGATAGTATTGGGCCACTGCAGATGAGTAATGCCCTGGCCTAATCCGATATTCTTATTCTCACACCAAGGCAGTTACAGAGACCTGTCAAGCTCAGGTTACAGCTGATAATAGGCACTTTAGCATGTAACAAGAATACAGATGTAAAGAGGTATGATACTGAGAACTCCTCATCACTCAGCAAGTTCTACAGGCTTTACTGGGTTTACAATTGTCACAATTAGTAACCCTTGATGGAATTTCTTTGCCTATAAATTTATGTTTTCACTATATTGAACCTGTATTACTGTTTTAACAATTCTTGACAATTTGTTTGGATTGCACTTTTCACAGCGATTCTTGAAGTGTTCTTCTGGGTGGTAGTTTGGTAGTTTGCAGTTTTGAGCTCTTTGAGTGTGGATCAGTAAGGTGATATGAAGAGAAGGGAACTAACTTGAAGATATGTGTGTAAGTATGACCAGAATAAGATTGTTTTGGAAAAAAAGACAGCTGAAAAAGAGACAAAATTGTTAGAAAAATGGCAGGTTGAAAGATAGCATTTCCAATGCAAGAAAACACTTAATGATTCTATGTGGCTTATTTTTAAAAAAACATCAAGACTTGTTAATTTAAAACTATATTCTAAGTCCCATGTAAACTTTGTATTCAGAAGGAGCAGCATTTAGAATTGCTTATCTGATGACCTCAATGTGTTTGGTATGTTGTGAAGGTTATTGTGTTAAGTTGGAATATGGTAAGGATTTCTTTGACTATTAGTAGGCACTTAATAAACTAATTTCCCAGGAAGCCTTTTATGGGTTAATTTACTACTGTATTGTAAAAAGATGTCTCAGGAGTGTAATAACATGTAGCTGACTATAAATTTTAGATGTTGCTGAGCATTCCACATAATCTGTTGGAGGATGGGGGGAAAACAAATTCCAAACAATGACACTAAAGCATATGGTACGGAAACCATATTGTACTAGGGGATTGTAGCAGTGTGGGGCTTTAGATGGTGGAAGCTGCTACCTATTTCCCAATAAGAATCTCCTGTGGAAAAGCTGTTTGGGTAGGCATTCAGGCAAAGCAGTCAAGTCCACACCACCACACTCAGCACAGCTAGCTCGGCAAAGAGAGGCAGAAAAGGCCTTTTGTACAATAAGTTCCAGTGAAGGTTTATTCCAGCATGCTGAAGGGGAATCAGGCACAAAAGACCTGGCTGTGTGTTGTGCACAAGGTTAAGTAGGGGTCAGTGGCCAATGGTCTGAGGGCACAGGGGCGGCACAAAGGGCAGGGCAAGGGGCATTGCCCTACAGGGAAGATGGGGCCAGCCACCAGGGGTATCACAACCAATGAGGAAACGGGGAAAGGAGAAACCACAAGAATTAGGAACATATGGGGAACGTAAACTGGAGTGGATCACAGTGTTGCAAGGTTCCGTGGGGATGTCTTTTCTTTCAGTCTAGGTAGAGACTCTATGGTATATTCTTCCAGGGCAGGGCCCTGGGGATTTCCCTGCGGGGTTCAAATGATTCCACAGGGGAGTATTTGCTTGGTGGTTCTTCTGATATCTAAATGGCTTTATGTTTTGTGTCATCTGCTCTAGAAACCCTGTGCTGCAGAAGTTGTACGTTCATGTGATTATGAAGCTAGACTGAATAGTACTACGGAATTTGAGATTTGTTAAATGCCTTTTTTTTTTTTTCTTCTGATCTTGATGCAGGTTTTGGTAGGAGAATTCATGAGCCACATTTCTGGAGCTCTGCATGAAGTGAAGAAAAGTATTAGGCTTATAAGTTACTAATGCATGTGCTAGATGTCTCTGAATTCTAGGAGAGCTACACACTTGTAACAAAAATTTTACTGCAGAGAATTAAAAGTCTTGAAGTCCTTGCTTAAATCTATTTATTGTTTTATTCTATCTAATCCTGTTTTAAGGTCTTAAGATCAATCTAATTAAAAAAAATAAATCGACCTCACTGGTTTGAAATACATTATACAGGCTTCTTGATAATTCGTGCAGTCTTTCAAAACCCTCTTCTTTAGTGCAGACCGATGCATATCTGTAGGGTACAAACAGGTTCTAAATGTTTATTTAGTATTACTAATTCTTGCAGCATTTGGGCTATTGGGCTTCTCATGTTAGAGCTCCTGAAGTATGTTGTTCATAAGAGACTGTGTTGAGACAAAATACTTATATATCTTATTTAGGTGCTGATGAAACTCATTAAAACCTGATGTTTTGGCTTTTCCTTAACCCACATGACTTTTTTTTTTAGGCTTGTGTATTGACTACTTTCTTGCCAACCCTATTTTGGAGGAAAAGCTTAGATGTTAAATATTCAGTATTTGTGCATGTATTTGAATACTTAGATTCAGAACCATTTAAGTTGTATGCATGTGTGTGTAGATGCTGTAATTTGATTCATCAAAATAATGTGACATCAGTTAAAAGTGGTATGAATCATGACAGACATGGTGTCCTGGTATCTAAGATACGTCAGCATGCTGATAAGTTACGTGCTTTCCTGCTGTGAGAACTGGTTGCTGTATTTGATTCTTTAGCTGAATACAAACTAAATTAAATCTGCAGTGACCTATATTGTGCTATAGCTAATGACCCAGTTAACCTCTGGTTAATTTTTTGTCTCTTGGTGTCCTGGGAACAGGGACATGTTTATTTCAGTAACCACAAACCTTTAGAAATGTGCCTCTGGCATTTATCATTCCAGAGCTCTGTGTTTTAACAGAAATTAGCTAATGGGCCATGGGGGTCTGCAGAAGTTGTAGAATGCCAATGAGGAGCTTTCTTTCACTTTTCTTCCCCCCTGATTTACATGACTAAGCTTTTAGCTTTTCTTGATTTTGTTTTTGTTTCTTGAGTATTGATCTGTCTCCTGTGGAGGAAACAAACTATTCGCTTAAAGTGCAGGAGGACTTTACTGTTGGCAGCTTCCCAGGAACTCCCCTCTTTTTCATGCTTTAAATTAAGCTAGAACCAGTACAGATGTTAATAGGCAAGTTTGCAACTGATGCAATTCTATTACTCAGTGATGTGTTATGCAAATAAATCTGAATATAACCATAAAATAATAATGAAGATCTCGTCTAAGGGCAGATCTGAGTACCACTTTTCTGATGCAAATGGGATTCTCTGGCACCTGGGTGGGTCTTCCATGAAGTATATGTTGTTTTTAAGGAAGTGATGTTATACAACAATCAGCTAAAAAATGTGGAATGGTTATTCACACTCATTCGTAGTAGCAGTTCATACTGTCTGTGCCACAGATCTGTTAATTAACACATAATCCAAAACAACCTGTGCATTTTCTGGCAATTAGAACATCGAGTTCCTACAGGGTGAGACCTTGAGAAACAGCTGTTCTAGAGCCAATCTTTTCTGTGCTGTCTGTTCCTTGAAGTTTTTACCACAAATTTCTTTTGGAGATAAAATCCTTACTTATTTTTTTGCTTCGCCTGTGGCAGCAACTGGAACAGCTAGAAACGATTTATTGAATGCTCTGCAAAAAGCAGATAGAAGTACTTCTACAGCAATCCTGAGTTCTTTGTTGTCCATGTAGAGAGACGGGTTTGGCAGGGGAATGTGGAATTTTGGGCTGTCACAGGACACTTGTTCAGACACTTGCTTTATTTTGGGACTTTTTATGACATAAGAATCACTTCTTGATGATCATATGTTACAAATATGCTAGAGGGATGGGAGAAATTTCCATTAACAGATTCTTGGGAACTTGCTCTGTTAAGTCAGGTGGCTTAGAGCACCACACCAAATAAGCAGTGTCTTTGCGTGGTGTATGTTCTGCAATTTTGCTCGAGATCATCTACCTGCACCAACCAGGAAGAGCTGGCCTATCCTTTTATCTGTCCTCATTTCCTTGTTACCTGTAAAACACTTTGAACATATTAAAAACATTCCTGAGACAGGACTGTACAAGCGGTGTTGCTTTCTGTGAAACCACTGCCATCCAGATGGGACTTTGCATATATTCTAACTGGTGGTTAAACTGATTTTTTTTCCTCTATTTTAAGAGCATGTATGTAAAAAATCCAGCACTTTGAATCCGACTGTGTACTGCAGCCCTTCTCCTTTTTGTAAAGGTGAAAGAAGAGTGAATCTGTAGAAATAATACTGAAGTTGTGGTTTTTTATGTTGTTCCAATGTGACTTTGTGCCTAAACTTAAATGATGAAAATGTGTCCTGTGTTTTCCTGTGTTTTTTGTTTTGTTTTTTTTTTTTTTCTTTTTCTTATGGTAGCAGAAGACTTAGAATATCAGCCTCTGTCCTGTTTTGGTTTTCTTGAAAATTAAGTTGAAACAAAAAGAATTTTAAGTTGTGAGATATTAAATCCCTCTCTCTTTAGTGACTGGAGCATCTTGAAAATGAGAACTTTTTCTGTCAGTCATCTGAGAGTACAGGAAATTCTATGTATAAAGCTAGTTTAAGTGCTCCACAGCTTAGTTCCTGGTCTTTTCTTTTTATGGGATTATTCTGTCATGGTCTGTTAGTTTTGGTATTGTTAACTGTTTAACAGGATTTCAGACTTGGTGGTGGTCTCTGTGGGTCCTTTCCCTATTTCAACTCCCAAGTATTCCTATGGCTAGAGGAAAAAAACAACTGTGACTGAGAAGATTGGAATTACACACAATGTAATTCCCTTTTTCATCAATTTATAAGGGAATTGCTTCTCTTGGTTAGTGGTTGAAAATAACCAGATTACAAACTTATTAAAGAGTTTGGGAGTATGCTTTTCATATATTTCAAATCTTAAGCTCAGTGATATCTCTTGTGATTAAAAAGAAATCAATGACAGAAGTTATTCCTGTATAGATATATCTGATGTTTCTATTAATTTGTACAAATGTGGGGTTGCTGCTATTAAGCTAAGAAGAACTTTTTCAGATCAAAGGCTGAATATTAACTCCTTCAAGACCAGGTAAGAAAAACATACTGTGTTCTGGTTACTGTCCTCTTGTGGTATGTGTTCAGGTTAAGTTTTGTGAGTAAAAATAATTGTACCCTCTTGTTGATGGGGCAATCTAATGTCATGCATTCATTTATCACAAGTAATTTCTGAGTACCTCACAATGCAATGACCTGTGATTAACTTTATAATGCCAAGGTAGGGAGGCATGAGAATGACAGAAAAAGTAAAATGTTAAAACATTTCTGAAATAGTATTTCAGAAAGAAACTTCAGAAATTCACTGAATATGACTCTCATTGCATTTGCATCTGCAAAAAGGGAAAAGATTTTTTAAAATGTTTTGAATTATCATAGATTTCATATACTACTTGATGAATATCATAATAAATAATGTCTCAGAAATGCTTCTGTTTATAGAAAAGAAATTACCTTCATAATGGTTCTTAATTTCAATTACTTAACTGAACTTGTCAGAGATTCCACTCTTGTTTGATTTCTTTCTTCAGTGCACTTTGACACTTGGCAGCATGGTTAATTGCCACTGCCTACATTGTGGGCACTTAAGCACACTTTAGATACTACTGCTGTTTGTCTCAACAGACTGAAAATACTTTGCATAAATATTCTATAATATAGGAATGGTATGAAGAAGCTCATCTGCTATATTTGTGCTTGAAAATAGTTCTGTTTGAAGTGTAAACATTAATGGAAAAAACAGTGTTATTTTGAGACTAGATTTGTATTTAAAAGACAAATATGTAAAAAAGTGTTGAGTTTTGATCTTTTAAACATGACTGTAAGCTGTCTGTTGATGACATTCATGAATCTAGTTGTTTAGCCTAATGGATACAATTTCAAAAACATTCCTCTCAAAATGTAAATTGCCATACAGCTTTAGGGGTAAGGACTACAGGAAATTAGTGCTGGCTGTTTATGGGTACTGATTCCATTACTATACCCAAGATTTGAATACATATTTAATGTATTGAAATCTATCCTGTTATGGTTTTCTTTTTAAACAATATACATAAAAACTCTGGAACAAAGTACAGAGCTTTTAATTATCTGCCGTTTTTCTCTTTCTCTCCTCTTTGTGCTCCCTAATTGTTGTGAGAAGGACAATTAATCTGCCAAGTAGTTTTCAACACAGAGTGCAGAATTCAAGTAACTTCTGCCAATCCACTTTTCTTCCAGGAAGAATTTAACAAGACTTTGTGATCTCCCCAGGTGCTGCAGATGCTTAAGACTGATGAAAGAAACTTCCCTTATACCACAGTGTTTTCCTAAACCAAATGCAATACTAAAGTCTTTTTGAGAATGTTTATAGAAAGAATAAAGCATTGCTGTATTGAATTTTATTGAATTAGTTTTTGTTGTTTCAGCTCTTGAGTATTTGTAGAATAATTTGGATGTTTTTTTCAGCATCCAGCTATCTTGATGCCTGCAAATGTCACTCTTCTATAACACCCAACTGAGTAAAACTCTGCAGTTGGAAAGTTTTCTGTATGGAAAAATATTCTTGATTTGGAAGATGAGAGGTAGCTCTTTAACCCATGAGTTTAATACCAATTGAATCTATTTATGCCAGGACAAGAATAGACTATGGCATTAATTTGGAGTCAAGTGACTTCAGTACAGTTGCACTGGGATAATTCAATAGGAAGAGAAAAGGTACTTACTCTTGTCTCTTTAGACTATTGCTCTTTGAAGATGTTTTTTTTGCCATTCAGGAAAAGAAGTTGGCAACATTTAAGCAGATCTACTCTATTGTATTTGTTATTCATTGTTAGTTTCACAAGTAAGCTGTTTCCTGTATGTATTTATGGAGGTCTTTTGAAGCTTTGTTCACGTTTTTTAAAACTCAAGACTGATAATGAAAGGAAAGGCAACTTTAAAAAAATTCTGGCTGTGAATCTTGAATCATCTGCTAAGTGTGACTATGCTATGCATCCAGCCACATGGGCTCTGTAGGAGATAGACTGAGAGATCTCTGCTTGTGAATTGTGTGGCCTCTGAAATCTTCTGGGTGGATGGAGGTGCACTGTGCACAGGCACATGGCTTTGCTCTGAGATGCTGTGTATCAGATGCAGCTGGTGAATTTTCTGAACAGCATAGGAAAGGAAAGTCTGATGTACTTTAAAGGTGATGTCTGGGAAGCCTTTGCATTTAGCTGTGTGGTCAGAGTGGGGATGCTTTATAGAACCACAAGTGAATGTATGCCTTTGTGCTTGGCATTGAACTGTGGCTTGTGTAGAGGAGCAAGTAGCTTTGTCAGTCTTTCAGTGCTGCTCTAGCATGGACCCAAAGGATCCATGCATGTGCATGTGTTTCAATGTGATACATGTTACAGAAATTTGGAATTCATTACTTTGAGTATTTTGTGAAGTGTCTTTAAATGCATGCACAAAGCCTATAAACAATTTAGATGCAAATGTTGGTCAATCACTTGCACATTGGACCCTTAACTCTTCCTTCTTTATTCCACATCTTTTTTTCACATTGACTACAAGCAGAACTCAAAGAGGTTTCCAGAATTTTATTAAAATGTGAAATGAGAAACATTTTTAGACTTGTAACATTAGGGAACTTCTCCGGTGCTTACTTCAGATAAGACCTCACCTTGCCTAAGGTATGAGAACATGGATGCAGAGGAAAAAGCTGCATGTTCAGTATAAATGTAAAATGGCTTTAGATGCTGCAGATTATCAATTGCTTTGCATGAATAATTATAGCATCTTGCAAATACGTAGGATTTGGCTGAGACCAAAATTGCAAATCACTTATAATAGCATAGCATTTATATTTAATTTCTAGGAAAATCTTTCCTCAGTCACAAGTGTTGCACTCTAGGGATGAAACTATAAACAATTTATATCATGTAAATCTTGTTGTAATAACAGCTTCTTTGAGCATTAGAATATTTTCGAAACTGTTGTTTTTTATTAAGGAAATGGTTTATAATGATGGTATATAATGACTTTGAAGTGAGTATTGTTGTTTGTTAGATGTTTTATTTTATTATTGTACTATCCATGACAACTTGGAGAATGTTGAGAGAGTGAGAACCAAAACATGTCATTCTAACAATGTAATTTCTGTTTACTGCTATGGCTATGTGTGGAAATAGCTGTTAAAGAATCTTAATACCTGCTTTATCATTACTTGGAAAATAAAATTTAATTTTGCAACATCATTTTGTATGTAACAGGAAAAGAAAGTAAAATGAGTCAAGCAGTCATAAAATTCTACGTAATTGCCTGTGTCTTAATGGCCTTAGGCTTTGAATACAACCACTGGTCTTTGCGCATTGCCTATCACTTTTAGTGCTGGAGTAATGACATTGTATCTCTTTAAGGTTCTTTTCAACACTTTGATGACTCTGCCGGTTAATAATGCATCATTCTCTCTCCGCTAGGTAATTTTAACTGCTGTAATTTATGTCCCTAGACAATTCTTGCACTACAGATGGAATCTATACTACTGTAGCAAGCTAGAAGATCCCACCATCAAGGTCCTTAGCAGATAAACAACATAATTTCAAGTTCATAGATGTCATCTATCACTCCAACATACTAACCATATTTTAAAATGGAAATTTTTAAAGAATGGTGGTGTTGAAATGCCTTCTCTGGGGACTGGACTAGTAGTGCAATTAATTTCAAATAAAATAATGTGTAGCACTTTATTTTAAAGAAATTGGAAACAACAAAAAATTGTAAGGATATCCCATCTGTAATTTGATGATTTTAGGCAGAAAATTAACATTTTTGAGAATTAAATACAATAATCTGAGCTCATACAAAGAAGAATAAATCCTGGTACACTGAAGAATGAAGATTTAATTAGGAGTCTCTTTATACCTCAGGAACAAAGTCTTGCCTGTGTCATGCTGAGAAATACAGTAGTGTGAGTAAAAGGCTCATGGTAATGTTGCTGTATGACAGCTACTTAATTTTTCATAAAATTTATTGTCAATAAGTTTGTGATTTACCTACCTCAGCTAATTTGCTTAATTGGAATAATGCTTGTTTTGTAACATAGTTCACTTATAGTGCTATAAATGAGTAAAAAATTGGGGAAAGGCTCTGTTTTTCATGAGCGAGCAGTTTTAATAATTGATTTGCAAAGTAAAGTAGGCTTCAAATACTGGATGTGTTAGGACAGTAGTTTACTTGTTTTGACAACTAATGGGACAATGTATGTCTGCTGAGCGGAGAGTTAAAACTCCAAAGCAAACATCTCAAATTTTCCTCATCTAAGGGAACCTTGGGAATTTTTGGCTTTTAAAAACTTGCCAATAGTTTCCTCTTCTACTTGCTAAGAATCCAGATTTCTAATTCGTCTTACTCTCTACTCTAAAGTTAAAATACTGAATGTGATTATCTTTGCTGAACAGATGTCAAATTGAATGGCCTCTGTTGATTCAGAGGATCTGAGTAGTGTCAGAGTTCAGTTACTATGCTTTCAGTAAGGCCTCCTGTTGCCAAAATGAGCTTTCTTTTTTCTATTTCCAATTTCTATGCCAGAGTCTGCATCAGCATGCAACTGGACTTAAGAAAAGCATGTATGTATAGCTACTGAAAGAGGAATACGAGTTAAAGGGGGCTCCTTGTTTGCCTATTTTAGACAGGTACCTTTTTGCCTGAGTGAATATTTTTGACCAGTTAGTGTCCTTCTGGATACTGAGAAACGGGTATGCTATGACTCTTGTCTGTTTAGCCATTGAGCAAGGGCTAAAATCTGTCTGTAACCTTAGAGACAGCAAGAGCAAGGCCGGCTTTACCTCTGTGTTCAGTGTAGTAGAAGAGTTTGCTTGTTCTAAGTTTAATGATTCAGCACTATCACTCTGAAATGGCTTTATTATATCCAGGATATATGTGCATTATATCTGCATTCTTTGTGCCAGATTAAAGTCATGCTGTGGATGACACACCTTGCATGTTCCCATTTAACTTACTGGAACATTTGCAGTGGCCTTTGACAAAATATATTATTTTAATCAGCGGCACAGATCCTAGAGAGGTCACTGGCATGTGAGGTGAAATACTACTGCATAGTAGCCAACAGTTACTGCAAATTAAGTGCTGAAGATGCAGGGTGCATAACAAACTTCTGATGAGAGTTGTACTGGCCCATGTAGCTTGGTCTTGAGAATATCTTTCGTCAGGGTATTACACATTTTAATAATGTGATACATAGAAAAAATAAGAACATTAATGAAACATATTGCTTGATAAATTAATTTGATTTCCTCTGGTTCTCATATTCTACACTGAGGTTAGTGGAATTGGGGTGGCATAACTTAGGACAAACAGACCAAGACATGATGTCAAGGGTCAGGAAAAAATAAAGCTGAGAATTTCAGGGAAGAGCAATAGGAACTTGAGCTGTTTTATTTGTAAGTCCACAAATTCTCCCACTTCTAGTTGCTCGTCTCTAACTGGGTTGTACAAGAACCTGACAATTTTAACCATCTCTTATGCTTTTTTTTTCTTTGGGCCTTCTAAAATATGAAGCCAACATTACTGCTGTTCTTACAGAATTGATAATGTATTTATAGCTATTGTTTATTACATAATTTGGTAGATAATGTAGATGAAATTAAGGGTTTATATGCACTCTTTTTTAAGATACAAATGGAGTTATTTAACTTTCTTAAAAATACCATTTTTTTAGTAAGCAGAGAAGAAGCCAACTATCAAAATATGACATTATTCTTGTTGCAGTTCCTAGTGGAGTGCTGAAGTGATGCTTCCTCTGAGAAAAGAGCTTGATAAACAACTGAGAATCTACTTGGGCCAAATCACATTAACTGACACATTAACTGACAGAACATGGCTTTGGATTTTTCTTTTTTGTGGGAATTTGTAGTTTAACATCCTTCTTAATCTTGGTCTCCTCTTTCCTAGCAATGTGTTTTGCAAGGCAAAGGAGTGCTTTGTAGTCTGTGGTCTCCTGAGGTTATCTACTATAATTTTCGTTTATTACATTTTGCTTTCTTTGTTGACTCTTGATTTCATTTTATCATACCTTGGCATGTTGTTTAGTTGCTTTTCCCTGACGTCTGCAGCTCCCCTTCCCTCATCATGTCACTTTTGATTAAGCAACTGCAAAGCCCTTTACCCAGCTTCTAAAGGGTAAAAGTCAAAAATCAATAATGTGCTAGTCCTCCCAAAATGCAGTAGCAGTTAGAGGGAAATGAATGATTAAGCATGATTAATAACAGCGTAATGGACGATGCAAAGTAGGGAAAAGTACTTATTTTAGCCTAAACACAGAGATTTATTGCTAAATACTAAAATAATGGAATAATCAATCTTCCAAGGACTAAAAAAAGGCATCTGCTGCAGCCATATTAAAATGCAGTGAAAAAAAACTTGCGTCTTCATCATTGTCTCTTGTGGCCCAGTTATTCTGAGTATAAAATACATGCTGCATAAAGAAATAGGAATGTAAACTTCATAGTTAAAATTGTTTGTTTCTTGTACAGTTTAAAGTTGTCAAGACTGTTGGCAAAAGAAAAAAATAGCCAGTATTGTTGATTAGTATGAATGTGTGTACAAAGATACAAGTGTTCATGTGGTTTTGTAAGGCGGTCATTACACTTACTAAAGCAGGGGATAAACGAATGTTGCTAAAGGAGTGAAAAGAGAAACATGCCAAGGACATAAAAGCTAGAGCTTTTATGGGATAATACAAAAAATTTAATGATATATGCTCAGCAATGCCTAGTGTTTGGTTATTGACAACAGAGGACTAGTAGAGACAGGACCTGTTTCCTGACCTCACCAAAGATGAAAATATACAGAAATGGAGAGGAGTCAGTATTACATAACTGGAAAAGATTTGTTAGCTGTTTGTAGCCGAGAGTTAAGTTGTCCGTGTCAGAGAAGACAACCTTCCAGGCCAGTCCAACTTCTGCAGGAAGCAGTGCTATGAATTTCAGTTGGAATTCTCTATTTTAAGAGTTCTGAATTTGCGTCCAGGAAAAGAGTAATATCTAAGGTATCGCAAAGCTGTTTCTGCACAGCAAAATATGTCTGCATTTCTAAAGGTGTGTGGGTGGGAGCAAGCTCAAAGAAGCATAGAAATCTTTTCCTGGGGCACATAAAATAGCAGGGAGTCCCAAAGGACTGTGTGTTACGGCACAGAGCAACATCTCCATGGATGTGGGGTACGGCTTCCTCTTTCTGTAATGAAACCTATTTTTGGCAAACCAAAGGCTTGCAGAGGCTCTTCATTCAGTAAGAAAAATAGTGCAGTGGTGAAGTCTTAGGTTTTTTTCTATCTTTGAATAAACTAAAACTTGGTGTTACGAATGATTCAGTCTTCAGCATGGAAAGTCTTGGGTACCTTCAACTATTCTGAGTTCAAGAGCTCATAATTTTCTTAGTTTTCAGTACCAACTTCTTGCATAGTTACATTCTAGATGCCTAAATTCATCCTGTGGCTTTTAATGGGTGTGTCATCACTGTTCTGGGTTTTATTCTCACCATCATGTCTCTTGTGTGCTTCCTCACTTCTTCCCTTCTCAAAGTTAAAAGGATTTTTTTTAAATCTTGTTTTGCCTTACATTTCACATAACCCTTTACCTCTTCAGAAAAAATCCTACACTGATCTATTCTTATCTTGTATTTTCCTTATCCCCTTGGATAAACTTATACATATGCATGTCTTTCCTAGATATATGGAGTCCCCTTATCTTACACAAATCTGTTCGGGTGGATTTCTGCCCTCTTTGTGAAACTTTCATCTAGTGATTCTAATATTTAATTCACTTTCACAGTGAGCTCAGGAAGCTGCAGCCATCTTAGACCTGTAGACTTGCTGATACATCTGATACATTAGACCCCTAGATCCATTGCTCAGTGACATCTCGGCATTCTTGCAGAAACCTCTTTTCATTTATTACACATACTGTTAGTTTGCCATAGGGTCTGGTACTTATCTTTCAATTACATTAAAATCAGCTATTTTAATTTTAACCCTTTTCCCCTGGAAGAGCAGAAACAGTATCCTGAGGTGTTTTCCAATTATTTCAAATAATTAATCCACCCTTTTTTCTTTAAAATTCTTGACTGAACTATGGTGCAAGAAATTAAAAACTTTCTGAAAGAGCAAAAGCACTTTCAAGAAGAGTTTTCTACCAATAAAGAGAAGGAAGATGGCACAAACAGAGGCTGTGATTGATTTAGTTGCCAGTTATGCTGAATAGTAGGGTGGTATTCATGTTCCTGGGCAGTTCATTATGTTTGATATGATCAGTTGGGTTGCATCATTAAACTCCAAGGCCCATTTGAATGGGAACTGCACTGTATTAAATTTTATTACATGCAGTCCATTGTTTCTTGTTGGCTTTCATTCTGGGCCTGCTTCTCTCTTCTCTCCTGGCTTTTATTGCTTTTTGGAGTTATTTAAAGGGAAGGAATCTATACACAGGGATTTATTGTTATTTACTGTCTATACAGACAGTTTATATTCATTTGATCCATCTAAATTATTCCTGTATTTCTGCCAGTTTGGGATGTAGCCAGAAAAAATATACTCTGGCAGACATTCATGGGTTGACCTTTTCTCAATCAGTGAACTAACAGTAGTGATACTCTCGATGTAAGATTTTGGGACTGTGACCTAGGCTGCAGCTCAAGCCATCAAATTTTCTGCCTCCAGTAATGGAATATATTGCCTGCTGAGCTCTTCTCAATAATTTTGTCTTTTAACTTTTTTTCATTTCAGTGAGTATTGTCTTCTTGTATAAGCTTACACTTTTTCTTCTCAGGTGAAAAGGGACGAGAGAATTCTTGTTTGCCTTTCCATTTGGTACATCATCTCAGTGCCTCACTGCAGCAACACAGAGGATGACAAAGCATACAGCTAAGTTAGAAGGCTCTGGACACTTAGATATGGACTTCTAAGTGGAGCATATGGAATTTTTCTCAAGTGTCCTGAGAGCTGCAGCTCTAGTTTATGAGGCTCAACCTGTCTGTGAAAAATGATCTCTGTGGAAATATACTCAGATGTCAGAAATATACTCAGAGACTCCTGTTTGGCATGGGAAGTAGTGAATGTACTTTGGGACTCTCAAAGCATTCTCAGGAATTACCACTGGAGTCAGTCATGAGAATGATAAGCATACTAATGATACAAAGGAACTGAAGCACAAATAAAGAGGTTGTATTGCCAGACATCAAGAGTGTTCAACTGCAGTTTCAGGACTTAAAAGAAGCTACATAAATTTTCAGAACTGTTTTGTGTGGCTGCATTCTACTTCTGAAAAATCAGTCCTCTCTGTTTTAGGGGTGTAAATGAGACTTACTATAAGTAAGAGACCTTACCTGTAATTTGTTGTTTACTGATAATGCCAGAGCTTTGCAGTGATAGAAAAAATAAACTGTACTTCTAGTTATTAATATATTTCTCTCTGAATTCAGGGTCAGACATAATTATGGAAATCAGAAATAATACATATTCTAAGCTAGAAGGGCAACCATGACGTTTAATTCTTTTGTCTGAGGGAGGCACCTGAGAGAGTGGCACAAGTTGCCCAGAGAAGCTGTGGCTGCCCAATCCCTGAAAGTTTCAAGGCCAGGTTGGATGGGGCTTGGAGCAACCTGGGACAGTGGAAAGTGTCCCTGCCCATGGCAGGAGATAGGAAGGAATGTTCCTTATTTCCTTCCAACCCAAACAATTCTATGATTTGAGACATCACTGGGTCAATGGCCATTGATGGAATAGTATTGTAGTTATGATCTAGGCTTTTTCATATACAGGAATCTTGCCACTACCTTATGGAAGAGTGTAAACTCTAAAGGTAGGGGACTGATACTAAAGCTCATATGTAGGTTCAACTTTATTTTTAACATTTTAGAAATGAAAATAAAATGTTCTTTAGCCAGGGGCAGTACATGTTTCTTTTCCAGTATCTGTTTTGAGCAAAGTAGAAAGAATTTGGATGGCTTTAGTGTCCCTCAGACATTATATAAATAATCTCTACCCTTGATACCTGGTAGAAAAAAATGAAACTGATTTCTCATTAAAAATCAACTTTTTCAAAATTATAGCAGTTTATATTTTAAGAATGCACAAGATATGCATTATATCTTTCAAAAGACTGTACATTACCAATAATGAAGCTACCATAACACTATCAAAACTGCATATGTACTTGCTGATACATCTCTGTGGTCTCTAGAGAAAGTAACCTGCATACCCAAATGCACCAAATGATCTTACACAAAGGGAATCAAGAAATCCTCAAGGTCCTTGCAGATGATCAATAAAAGAGGTACCAATGACTGGTAGATGAATATTTCTCATAAAGTAACTACTCTATCGCTGATGAATTGATTCTGACCCTCAAGGGAAATCCACAAAATACCTTCAGAAGATAAGCCTTAGTATTAAAATTCATGACTCTGATAAAAGGTAAAAATTATAGACTTGTTAGACATAGGTTTTAAAGGTGCATTGTAATTTTCTTAACCTCTTTTCTCATTTCTCCCACCTCAGTAACAAGTCTGTGTTTTTCAGCAGATGAATTACTACCTTATTTTAACAATCTGTCTCCTTTTTCTTTGTTAGTAAGCTTTCCTATACCCATGATTTTAACTACTTTTCTTTCATGGGGCTTGATTAACACATTAGTTAAATTTAGAGCAGCTTAACTTTAAAGATAGCTACTTCTGTTTCAGATCTGAAGAAGTGCTTGATACGCCTGAGGCTGTGTATGTTCATTCCCATCTGTAGCAGTTGATCTAATAACAGGTATCACATCCCACCATAAGCTTTGCCTCACTTGTGCTATTGAGGCAAGAGAATAAGGGTTACCTTCTGTGTGCAAAATGCAGACAGTTGTGTAATTTTCTCTCTTAATATTTCTTGCTATTGTCTATTTGAAGCCCAGCTTAGAATAAATAAATATTCAGTCAGATCCAGATACATTATATATTACTATGGAAGTAATAGTATGAGGTAGAGGGGGAGAACTGCTGAACAGTGATAATTGGAAGATAATGAAAAGCAGAGTAAGTAAACTTAGCTTTCCTAATAGAGGTAAAGGCTGGGTGCATCCCATTGGACTTTGAGCCTACAGGATAGATCTTTGTAAGTGAAAGTACTTCTGCTGTAAGTACATCAAGTTCACTTGAACCTAAAGCTGGCAAACAAAACCTTTCTATGGCAAAAAGTGCATAACATAGATTGTATACCTGTGCCAGTGCGTGAAATGTGCAGAGGCAGGACATGGAGGTGACCATTCAGAGGGGTAGGACTGGGCTGCCTAAATGGAGCCGGTGCGGTCACGCGAGGAGACCCTTGGCTGATGGTGAATGCCCAGGGGACCACAGGAAACACTGAAGGTTGTTGTGCTGAGGCCTGCTGTTCTAGCCAGCCTCTTTATCAGTTGATTTTACGTTTTTCTGCTTTAATACTTACAAATCAGAGCATAGTTGTTTTTAGATAGACATGGAGTATTTTATCATTACATACTTTACTATTTTCTTAAGAAATATTATTTAGATAAGAGAGTGGATGTTGTCTTCCCTAGGAGAATTTTTAGTAAAAAATAATAGTAGTCTTTCACATTTCGCATCACATACCAAATTGTGCTGAGAGTGCAGCTAATCGTCAATTAAACAATGTGTGCAGTTGATGATTGGCCTGTTGCTCCATATCCATAAAACGTCCAGGTGTTGGAACAGGAGGCAGCCTGAGCACTGTAGTACCACCTGTTGAAAGTCAACAAGGGAAAATAAAACCAGGATGCACAAAATAAAAATATGAATTTTTTATAAAAAGGAAAATTCTTTATTAAAACAAGTTACTAAATTATTACTGACTTGCAAGCAGCTATTTTAAGAGTCACTTATAAATGGGGTAAAAGGAGGCTGCTGTTCTTCTTCCTTTCATGGGCTATGTGACCAACAATAGTTCATTGAGTTAACATTCTTCATCCTTCAGATGCACCCTTGAGCATTATTAATAGTATTAATACTCAGGACATGCATAGTAGTTTTATATGTAAGCTTCAGGATTCTGCTATTGTTTTCTTACTAATTTCTCTTTGGCATTGCAGGAAGGATTTGTTTTGGGTTTGTAGTTGAGATAGATGAACTATGACTTGTCAGTGTACTAGAATGTTCTTTTTATTGCTGTTACAACCTCCTCATCATCTTTGTTGCTTCAATATTTTGCTGAATAGCCTGCATTCACTGTTACAAATTATGATCAAAATTAATTTTATTAATATTAAACTAGAATTATATTGTGTTGCAAACTCATAGTTGTAACCAAATTCATACAGTGTACTATACTTAATCTTTATTTTCACGCAGAAGAGTATAATGCTTAGCATTTGGATCAGGCAAACTAGGTGATTTTTTTTTCCCCTTCTCTTTTGCTTTTCCTGGCAGGGTTCCCCTTTTTCACTTTCTGTAGTACCTCAAAATGTATAAACCATTTTCCCCCATAATGTGACTGAACATTTATTGACAGTGCAACTTGACTTTAAAAGGCAAGTGTCAAGCAATTACCCATAAAATCATATTGAGCTGAAGTCTGTCATATAAAACACAAGGAGTAGAGCATGTTGTGCTGTTTATGCCTTCCTAATGGCATTTTGATTAGTTGTTAAGCAGTATTTACACATTTTATACAAGTGAAATGTAGTTGTTTAAAGTAGTAAGAAATAAAATCATATAAACTCTGCCATAAGAGCTCTGACCGGTGTAATTACTATACCTGTGGACTTATTACTGTAATAATTTATCCTGAGGAAAAGCAAGGGAGATCACGCTCATGTTCTGTTGTTGGCTTTATATTTAGGTCTTTAAATATGGCTCAAAGTGTGTGTGTGCACATTAAGAAACATAAAAGCAGAGAGGAGAAATCTAAATGACTAATGGTGTGAGAGGTTTATGTATGATGAGTTACTATAAAGCTAAGGATTAGCAAGTCTGAAGAAGAGTTAGGAGGCATTGTCTAAGTATGTAGAAGTGTGAAAGCCAACCCTATTTTACTGTTTCATGTGACATGAGGACAATATTCAAGCTCTGAAAGCACAATATATTTGGCAACAATGAAAAAGACATGCTTTACACAGCATGTTGCTTAACTTCTATTTTTGAGGATTTTTTAAATGACTCTTGGACTCCTGTCTTCTTGTTTCCCAGAAGTTGCTTCTCTGTATCATTGGCATGCTGCCCTTTACTCATGACATTTCCCCTGAGTGCTTCTTACACCCTGAAGTTTTAGCTGTTGTCTCAGAACTGATTAAAAGATAATGCTGTGGACCCCCACTGTCTGCCAGGTAGATCAGGTACATGCAGCTCCATAGTTTGCTTAGTAGTCCGGCATGCATGTTGCATACATATGTCTGTGTTAACCTACTTGAGAGGAAGGTGGACAGAGAACCTGCAGATTAAATTTTTGAAGGAATTTTTGTGGCTAACAATGTAGATGGATGTGTGATATTTAAAGAAATGACTGCATGTCTGTTTTCTCCTAGCTTTAATAGGTAAATCCTAGGATAATTTTAGAAAAATTATTTAGATAGTAGGCAACACTTGTTTATTTGAGGTACAGGACAATAAATTCAAGCTGTTCAGTGGCACGCTGCAAGAGAAATCTGAAGTTTATTTGGTGTAAAAGCTCTGGTGTGGCAGTGAAAAGGAATAATCTTGCTTTTTCATTATATCATTTGAGCTCTGATCAGCTATGATGATCCATATATACCAATGGAATCCTTTTTCAGATAGTGAATAAAATTACTTCCTTTATTTAAAAAGGAGATACCTGAAAGGTTTCTTCATCTTTGCATGAGTCAGTTTTCAGACCTTCTTGTTTTACCAGTAATTTCACATGATGTTATTGCCTTAGACTTCAAATGAACCACAGTATTTTAAATACATCTGTATCCTGTGTGTTTCTGGCAATAGGAAAACTAGCTGAAATCACTAAACCACTTTAAGTTTGGATGCAAACAGTTGTTACCCACCCTGTTTTGTAACCGTGCCAGAACAAGTTCTTTTGAAATGCATGAGATGAAAATGCCATTTTCTTGAAGAGGAAGCACCTTTCACTTTGTAGGGTTGTCTCAGACCAGGGGTTGCATTATCCTCTTAATGCCCTTGCATAACTCCCATTAACATTAATAGAAATTACATGCACTCCCTGTGAGGTGAATGTACGCTTTTGTTGAAATGAGCAATCTATTGTGACAGATTTTCCAGTGACATTAAATCAAATTTAGATTCCTATACTAATGTCACTAACACTAGTCTTAGTATCTTTTGATGCTTGTAGTTTATATTAGTGAAATTGTAGCTTTGTATTAGGTCATGTGTTTCTTAAAATGGAAAATCCCATTTTCAGTCCTCTAGAAATACAGGGAGATAGTAAATTGTCTTCTTCAATGTGAACCACTGCTATAGTAAACGTAGGATTTTCTTTGGCTTTGTAGTTACTGCTCGCAGTCCCTTTAGAGGTAGTTTATAGAGGTTGCAGGTAGCAAACTGTTGGCCTGTGGTTAGGGCAGAGGGATGCTAGCTTCCACGTTCTGTTCGTGGCCTGAAAGGCTGACTCTGGGTGACTTAGCTGCCTTTAGACACTAATTCATATCTAAAATGTGCAGAATCAGAACATCCTGGCTCACAGGTGTTTTGTGAAATTATCTGTGGATTGTTTCATTGTGAGTTGACAGTTGCTAGCAAAATGTCAAATATTATCTCAGAAAGCAGTGAAATAATTTTATCACAATGTTAGTGAGATGTAGGTCCTGTTTTATGCACATCATGTGGGTCTATGATTAGCGTAACTCCCTGTTAGGGAGTGGTTTATTTATTCCAATATAGTTGTGCTGTTGCAGCCCCTAGTGTGAACACTGTAGTACTGAAATACAGTGTTTTTCTATTGCTCATTCCTGTCCATACAGGAGCACACTTGGTACCTCAGCAGTGACATCCTTGTGTTTGAAGGAAGTGCGTGCCATTTCACAGTACAGTATCATATAGCAGGATGTTTAATACCCCAAGATGTTTATTTAGAATCTGTCTATGCACAGCCAAGAACAGAGCCAGCAGTGAAAAAATGTTCAAGAGTGTTAGCCTTCTCCAGCAAAGTCCAGGTGAGGTCACTGGGGCAATACTTGTTTTAAAGCAAAAGTCATAATAAATAATAGATTGAACAGAATATTAGATGTAATAAGAAGTGTCAGGAAATTCTGGGCTGCATGTCTTGACACTATCAGCATGGGAATGCCAGAAGAAAATGTTTCATTCTTATGTTGTTTTTTTGGGTTTTGTTTTTTAACATGTTAATCTGCTAGTATCTTTGAAAGATACTTTTAAAATACTTTTTGAAAATACTTTTTAAAAGATACTTTTAAAAAGAGGTCTTTAAAGTGTCCAGTGAATAACTTACCGATTTAGATAGTTAGCCAAACAAGATCCAGGAGTAAAATGTAACTGGCTGCAAGAGTGTAGACAGCACCTTTTGTGAACATGGTCCTTACCTTTGTTAAGCTTTTCTAAATTACTAATGAATTTCAACTGCAGCAGTGGAACGGCGTCTGTGGTAGCATGTCCTTTTAGAAGTCTTTAGGCTCACCCTCACAGGTGTGTCGGGGCAGGGTCCAGGGCAGAGGCAGGCCTTCAGCCCCTTTGGAGTCTGCCACTTCTGTCCTCCGCCCCACAGCGGAGTGGGGGGTAGCTGCTGCGTGGGGCTGGCAGCGCTGGCGATAGGGGACAAGAAGAGCACTGACTATGAGGGGTAATTAAATTGCCCTTCTTCCGCCTGCCATGGACTATCCCCTTTGCTTATAAAGGCTCCGTGCACCAGCCGGGAGCTCGGCTTCGGACCTTCTTTGGAGCGGGGCTGGCTCTGGGACCTTCCCGGTCTCCCCGTGCGCGCCGGAGTGCGGGGCTACGCCATCGTCTTCACTGCGGTGCTGCCGCTGGACTTTGAACAAGCCCGGGGCTGGTGGGACAGGTTTCTTCCCTGCGCGCTGCTGGGCATTGCGCAAACTCGGGAGGAGGATCCTCGAGGTAAATGAACATTTTAAACGGGAAGAAGAGAAGAGAGGAGGAAGAAGAGGCGGGGGCAGCACCCGCCCGAGCGCTTCCTCTAAACGCTTCTTCGGGAAACGGGATTCGACTGCTGCCCGGCACCGCGGCCGGAGGATGTGCTTCCCCGCGCTGCCGGGCCCCGGGATCCGCGGGCGGGCGGTGGATGCACCCGCCCTGGCCTGGCACGGCTGAACACCGGCTCCGTGGGTAAGTGGGAACGGCTAGAGGGAAGGTCCGGAGCCGCCACCCCGCCTTGCGAGCTAGGCACGGCAGGGCGGCCGTGCCGCTTGTGCGGCTGCTGGCCACGGAGCCAGGCTGCCATCGCGGGGAAGCTGGGCGGTGCGTCTGAAGTAGTTGTATAGGGACCGGGTGGGGCTGGAAGTTGAGCGAGGGGGCCCAGGGCGCGGGCGGGGACTGGAGGCGGTGCGGTCCCACCGGCCTCGGCCAGCCGTGCTGGAAGCTGCCTGGAGCTCCCCCTCCCTGCTGCGGCCCTGCCGGCCCGGCCCGCCGAGTCGGCGCTCGCCGGCTGCGGCCGGGGGCTGCGGAGCGGCCGGGGGCGTCGTGCCGCCCCCTCGCGAAGGGGAGAGAGCCCGGGCGGCTGCAGGGGGGTTCCGAGGGTGCGGGCTGAGGGAGCCGCACCGCGCCGCGGCTGTGCGGAAAACAGCTCCCAAAAGACAATTGGATACCATAGTGCTCAGCTTCACGTTTGGAACATCACCGGACCGATACGGGCAGTGTGTATATCTGAACGCCTCTGTGTGTTTACAGCTGTGTAAACACAGGGAGATTTCCTCCCTCCCTCCCTCCCTCCCTCCCTCCCCCCCCCATACAGCTACAATAAATGTGTTTATTTGGTAGGACGCATTTGTGTAATGATAGCTCGTTTTGCTTGCTTTTTCTATCTTGAAGAACTTGCACTCGTTCCCTTATAGTATTTTCAAAACTGTAAGTCTGTGGTTTTTACTGTACTTAATACAAGTTAATATAATTATCATTAAACTCAAAGACTGCATCTATTATGTATAAATATGTGACGATAATAGGTAAAATAGCAAAATAATTCTTCATTTCTTTCAAGTTCTTGTTGGGTGTTGCATATGGTGCAGAAAAATGTGTTTATTATTCTGTATTTGGGGGATCCAAATAGCATTTTAACCTATCAGAGGACTGATTAATTTTCTGTGTGTCACTGGGAAACTCTAACAGTAATATTCAAGCAGCAGGCAGAAAGAAAGTAGATTGAGGTGCTTACAGCATTTCTTAAAATATCAAGTCCTAGGGAAATTTATACCTCATTTACAATTCTGTTTTATTTAAAATAAAGTTACAAAATCTGAATGAGATTTTGTAATGTGACCAAGCTTCTCTGTGATAAGTATTTTGTTTTTGTCTAGTGTTCACCAGCATAAGGCAAGAAAGTCAGAAGAATCTATCTGAATAGTACTTCAGTGACTGTAAATCAGCACAACTATAATCTTCAAGAGTCACATTTAGCACTGGGGATTTGATTTTTGTATTTTCTCATAAATTTTGACTGCCTGCGGGGGGGGTGGAAATCAGAAATTAGAAAACTATAAGCAAATGCAGCATGTTGTTAGATTACAGCAGTAATGTTGATACTCATATTCCCCTGGGAACTTTGTTAGATTGCAAACAAGATTCTTCCCAATCCACATATGAAAATGTATTATCTCTTGCAAACACAATATAATGGTTTGAAGTGATGGGGGACAGCTTTATTGAGAGAAGACCTAGCATAACCAAAGCTCAGTGCAAAAGAGTGACTCCAGTTAAAAGAACAGAAGCACAGCTGAATCCATTTAACTGGCAGAGTGGATTTGATGGGGTTGGTTGCTAGGGAATGTCTCCAGCACCATGTATTTCAAGGAATTTAAACGCTGGACGAATGACACAGCTAGGTCTGCTTAAATAATCTGCCTGGTATTGGCTCCAGCCATTGGGAGCAGGTGTGGGTTGCTTCTCTCTAGCCAGTTTTCCCTTAATGTGCAGTTCCACTATGTGGCTCACATGCAGTTACCCTGTTCTGTGGTGGCTGCTGAGCAAGTTGAACTTGTCATACCAATTCTGTATTTAGTGTTTCGTATCCTTTTTGTGGATAAAATGAAAACAAGCTAAAACAAATAAAACCCAAAACCAGTTAATGCAAACATTACTAGAAGTAGTAATTTCTAGAAGTAGACTTGAAGCAGACATATATTTGATACAGAGTTACAGGAAGAGTCAGATGTTATTCTTGGTTTTGTTGTAATAACTGAATTACCTGACTTCAGTGAAGTTGCACAGAGCTTATGTGGGGGACAGTTGCACTGGGACTTGCATTAGTGAGTTTGGGAGCACCAGTCTATGCAAGCTACTGTCAGTTACTAATTTTGCACACATGGGGCCTCTTACATCTGTGCCAAGCAATACTAATCAATAGCATGTTAAAAATACCATCTGGGATAGAACTGATGTCAGTTATCTCTGTGCATTCTGCTGCTGTAGAACTGACATTAATTACTGAGGGCAGTGTTATAAAGAAGTCTTTCCTTGCTACTGGAAACAGCCCTTTGCTGACTTCTTTTATAATTGGAGTGTGGATGTCCGGCTTTATCTCTTCAACATATATAATGTGAGTTAGTGTAACATTTTGTGTTGCCACAAAGGAGAAAGTAAGAGGACCAGATTTCCTCAAAAGCAGCCTTCTAAGAAGTTTTATAGCCTTAAGAAAGCTCAGCTAGATGCCCCATCTGAAGATTTCATAAATTTCTGATAGTACTTTCCTAAATATAAAACGTGAGTGACTAGATTTTTCAAGTTTGTATGTGTAATGTGGAAGAAAATAAGAAGCATGCCTAAATCTCACGAGAACCACTACAGATTAAGCATCTTTAATACTGGAGGATGGCCTGCAGAGGCACAGAGAGCAGTGGACCATCTGTACCACTCAGAGCAAAATTACATTTTGGAGAGGGTGCTATATTAAAAGTGCTATATTAAAAGAGTGGGGCACTGCTGTGGTACTGTTCTGGCTTTGTAAGTTGCAGATTAACCTTGTTGACAGAAATGGGAAAAGAACTGTTAATAGAAACTTCGTGGTGTTTCTTCCTGGAAATTCGCTGAAGACTAGGGGTTAAAAAAACCAATCTGTATTTGGCCACAGGCAATCCATGCGGGACACTCTTGCTATTCTGTTGCTAATGTGTTGCTATTCTGATAGCTACTTAAAGCTAGCTTTTGGATTGTACTGCATATATCCTGTTAATTATGGCATGTATGTCTTGTGAAAACATACTTTTAAGAAATAGCTTATTTTCTAAAATTGCCTTGATTTTCTTACCTACTTATTTCTATGACTTTTGCACATAATTACATACTTTCAGTTGATTCCCGGAAGTACTTACCCGGATAACAATGGGAACATAACACATCACAATGGTGAAAAATATTCATTGTGTGGAAGTGAGATAACAGCTTTGGTGGAAGATGCCTGTTGTACCTGACATGAAATTCTCTCTTTCACTTGCAGTATCTTTTCAGAGATTGCTAATTCTTTTAACCACAAATATACAAGTGTGGATAAAATAGCTGTGGGAGAACAGTTTATGAGCATCCCCAAATGTCTTAAGTATTTCATAGAGAGCTAAGCAGCTCTCTGAGCTGGGAACAAAGTGTGAGGAAATGACTGGCTAAGGGGAGAGAGGCAATGAGGTTGTGAGGTTACTTCCATGTATTTGTTTTAAAGATGAGAAAAATGTAAATGCACTGACTGTTAAATGCATAACACTGTAGTGAAGATAATTCTGACCAGATATAGCAAGAATGGACAGCCTTCCAAATGCTGCAAGAAAATTAGTGAATGCTTTTATTTTGTGAAGCTGTTGGCTAGTATAGAGTGAAGAAAACCCACGTGAACTTCCAGACCTTCAGAAACATAATGAAAACATCTATAGTGTCAGTTTATTTTGTTTTAACAAAAGTACATCTGTAGTACTTTCTGAAGAGCAGAAGGCATTTCTCTATCTCCTCCCTCAAAAAGTTTGTGTCTGAGAATATGTGCCTACTAAGCAAACTTTCTTTCTACCCTCCTCTGTTGAAACAGACACAGGTTTCTTTCACAAGCTGCTTTGTCTGTTCCAGACAGTAACACACTGACTCTGACATTATTCTGCCCAGTTATACTGCTGTAGATGGAATTCTTAGTACAAGGAATGAAAGTTGATTGGACAGTGTTTATTTTGCTATAGCCTGGCATATTTCTTAGCAGCAGCAGATACTGAAGCTGCATCTGTAAAATTTGAAAGCTCTTCCCCTGCCCATTGGAACAAGTGATGGGATACCTAAATAAATTTTTAGTTTCTAGGAAAAAAACTTCACCTACCTGTGAAACCCACTGGACAGACTAGTAAGAAAGGAGGATTTTTCATTTCCTCAAAACCCTGTCAGTGTGCAAATTTGGAAAGTACCCTTAATAAATATTCTATGTTAGTATAGCAATGTATCTGTTGACTTGTGTGAAAATTCAATATACATTTCTTATGTGAGCATAGAAACTGATTATAATTTTTCAGACCAGTGATTTTGTTATTGTGTGAAAACTTTGATTAAGAAAGTTTATCTCAAAGAGCAATTGCTGACAGATATGAAGTAATAATGTGGCTATGAAATAATCTGTTGGAGTAAAAATTGTTTTCTGTAGGGAAATAGCCAACATGTTTCTTAGGGTAAAACATAATTGTACTGTGCTCTTTCTATTCTGACAATTCTGGGCTTTAGAAAAATCAGAGAATCTCTCTTGCATCATTTTTAATTGATTTTCCTTCTTGTACAAAAGGTCATTGGCACCAGTCCAGAAATAGACGGGGAGCAAGTAGGAAATTCATAATAAACTGACTCATTGATTGCTAGATTTGACAAAATAATTAGTATTTGATATTTTCAGTACATTTTTATGTTGTTATCTTGACTTCTGAAAGCAAGAGAAGATCCCTTTATTTCAGAAGATGACTGAGCAAAGCTGTGATTTCAAAGATTTTTCAGCATGCTAATTCATTTCCTGTAATCTCCTTGTAGGAATTGCTAGGAATTTTTCATTGCCTCATTAATAGGAATAGTACAAGTTAGATGTGCTCTGTTTTGCAATCAGGTCAATTTTGGGGCATATGCTCTGTTTTGTAATCCAGTCATAGGCAGTGCAAGTCATTTTGGTGCATCCATTCCCGAACATTAGCAGTAATGGGCTTTCAAATGTGTTCATTATTAATAAGGGTATTTTTAAAAAGTGTATAATCTTGGAAGCAAACAGAAATGCTAAAGGGATCTTGCGCTAACATCAAAGCTGTAGTAGACTTCAAACAATATCATAACATAGTTCCAAGATCAGGGCAGCTTTGCTCCTTAATGGAATTTGTAAGATAAACCAGTATATAATAAATCTTCTGTCTGAGTGTTCTCTGACTTTGCAAATATGTTGTTAGCTCAGTAAATTTTACTACAGTCTTGTTTAAAAATTATGATAGGTAAGGGTTTTTTTCTCTTCAACATATGCATTTTTGATGTAAACAAAAATGTCACCTGTAAACAGATCACTAAGGAAGAAGAAGGAAGATGATTGCTATTTATATGTATGAAAGCAAAAGAATTTGAAATCCTGCTAAATCCTTGAGCTTGCTGCCAGATCTGAGCTTTGAGTGAAATTTTGTTGCCTACATTTGTAACAGCTTATGAATTTAATTTTTTCAAGTTTCTGCTTCTAGCTGGCACTAGAAAAATAAGTGTTTTCTTTGGGAGTTTGGTTAGTTTTTTTGCTTAGGAGTTAAGATTATTTCAAGTACATTGCTTTTTACTTCTTTGGAGAGAACCTGGCTGTTCCCTGATGGGTGCAGAGGGGTGAAAATATAGATAAATACTTGTTTCCCTCTCCCTTATAGGAGACCTGCAAAGAAAAAGAAATAGAAGTCATTAATCTACCTTGTTCAGAGAGAACATTAAATCAGCACAGCATGGCACAGCATAGTATTGTCCTTGGATTATTCATGATGACTGTTTTATCACTGTTGGATGGAAGTTCAACTTTCCTGTTAAATCAACGTCTGAAGGGAAGATTTCAAAGAGACCGTAGAAACATCCGCCCAAACATCATCCTTGTTCTTACTGATGATCAGGATGTAGAACTTGGTAAGAGCTCAGTATAAAGAGAATTTTGGCCAATGTGTATGACATTGCTCTTTCTTGAAGCTAGATTCTTACATTCAAAATAAGAATTTTTTTTCAGTGTGAAAAATGATAAGAAGAACAAGTTTATACCTGGCTTTATATAGAACATCCTTTCCATCTGCCTGCAATTCAGGGACAGCAAAAATTAGTCCCAAAATGTTAAAGTTCCTGTTCCTGTGGAAATACACAGTTCATGCCTGTCTTCATCTAAACACCTAAACTTTGCTTCTGGCAATTGCAGGCATAACTTGGGAAGCTGCATGCCAAAACAGTAGGTTTAAATTCATAACTGATAATTGCACCATGTAATTATCCAAATTCTTTTGTGTAATTGCAGGCATTCATTACATATACAATTTTCATGTTATTTACTTAAATGTTACCTAACACAGTCATACTATTCTTCTAATCGTCCATTTAGATGTGTAGTTGAATACTGACCAAAATGACACAGAATGAAAAGATCTAATCTGTTATCAACGCTATGTTAATTGTTGAAGAAAGGAGATGAAGATTAAACACATGCTTTGCCTAATGATTTGGAACAATGAATTAACCTGCAGTTTGGCTTTTGTTGTGCTACCTGAACAAGCTTGTATTTACCAACTGCTCTCTTTAGTTTTGAGAAGTGTTTAACACAAACAAGTTAACATTAATAATTTTGCATTAGAATTATACTCTCATATGTGTCTGAAGCCTCAGTCATCTGAAAAATGAGAACTCTTGTATGTGTCATCTGGTGTGGGAGTTTTGCCCCCAAATTTTTCTGCATCTGATTTCTAGTATTGCTAGGAAAATTTGGAAAACAGACCTCACAAAAGAAATAGAACATAAAATTAATCAACTTGTACTTCTCATGCACTTACTCATCTTGTTGAGAAGTTAATCACAGCAATGTTGCAGTCTTTGTACAGATGCTTCCTTTGTATCAATTTTACTGTATGTCTGCAGTATCATAGATGTCACATTCTTCTTCAAGGTGGTAAGAAAGCTATACTATGGAAGTAATCTCATAAAATTAAATGGTATTCAAATTATCAGGATCAGATGATGTTGTTGTCACCTTTTTTTAATGATTACTTGGATCAGAAATGAAGCAATTTCAAGAATCTATATCCCAAAGAACCTAAGTACATTTTCTTGCAGGCTTGGAAGGTGGTCCTAAAAAAGGTATAATCTTCTATTTTATGCTAGCCTTTGTGTTTCTGATGCAATTGTGTAAGTCCTTTGGGCAGTATATTTCATTTCTCTGCTAACTAGATGCTTTCCAATTTCAAGGATAATGGGCATGTGTCCACGCAAATTAGGATCTAACTAAGGAACATCCATTTGATGAAGCTGAGATTAGGTATTCGTCATTTGCCATTAATGGCTTTGGGTGATGCAGTATTTGTGTGAATTTTTATTCTTGTCTGTTCAGCTGTCCAAGTTAAGCAAAATTACCAATTGGGGTGATTGTAGTTAGTGCATTTAAGCAAGATTAAAACAAGATGTGAATTACAAATAAAGCTAAGGAAAAGTTGGAAGCTGTGAAAGCATAGCAGGGAAAGCTGTAGGTAAGATTTCATCTGTTTCTAAGAATATTCTGTAACTGATGGGTGTTTTAGCTGTCATTGTTCTCTTGCAGCTACTTTGGAGGTGAAAGGGAATAGAATGCAATCTCAAGTGCCTTTAACAGCATTTCCTTTATTTATTTAAAGATAGATTTAGCAATGTGCCAGTAGCAGGTGGAGCTTACCAGAAAGACAGTGTTGTCCTTTCCTGAAAGGAGATTGTGGTGGGTTTTTTTGTTTTGATTTTTTGTGGGTGTTTTTGTTTTGTTTTGTTTTCATTTTTTAAATTTGCAGTACTGTTAATCATGAGTTTTACTGGAAACCAAACCTCAGCCTTATATTGAAAGAAGGAGAATACTGATGAAGGACTGGTTGATCAAATGCAGAATCTCTGAAGGACATCAAAGGAGAATGAGTGTAGATTGTAATGGATACAAATGGGAGAAGACAAATGAGAATGCCAAGAACTGTGGACATAGACATATTTGATAGACTGTCTAATCAAAAGACTTGTATTGACAAGCATAGTATAAAGAAGAGGAATATAGTGACAAGGAGTAATTAATTAGAAACAAAGACTTTTTTCCCCTACTAGAGCCATGTACAACCGAGTTAGTATAATGTTGATGTCCCCTTTGTGGTAGACTCAGTATCTCCAGTTGAGTTAGATTTTCCTACCATACTGCTATGGCTTTAACAAACCAGCTCATTTAATAGTCTAGTTGGAGAAAGATCTGATTATTTAGGATCTATTTCAACCACATTAAAGAAATCTGTGTTAGAGGTGATTTGTATGTTTTGAGACCTTCCTCTGAAAAGCTACAAAGCTTTATCATGGAAGATAATTTTTTCTTAGTTATCGTATGTGGAGATGGGGTTATAGAGCTTTGTTAAATGTAAGGGTGTCTTGGGGAGGGAAATGAAGAAAAGGAAATGAAGATGTGGAAAGGGTGTTTAATGAATTTTAAATACAATAAAAATAGAAGTATTTAGGAGACAGTTAATTAAAATTCTGGGGTTCAGTTTATTGGAAAACACTTCTGAAGTTGTGCTTCAGAATAGACAAATCACTTGATACTTAATACAAGTTCTTCAACAGTTGGAGCTCCATAAAATCTAAATTATTCCCTCCTTCAACAAAACACAACTAATATGAAGTCAGTATTTTTTCATAAATAATTTGTATATTTTCTCCATTAATATTATAGTCAAAATATCAGCTTTGTCCCTGAGGTGAACTGTGAAGATAAGCTAAGCAAAGTTATGGAAAGCACACATTTCAAGTGACATTTTAACATCAAGTTCGCTTAGCTTTGTTCACTGAGTAACTTTAACACTTCAAATTGATTGAACATCCATATTTTCATTTCCCATTTTCATAGTAGTCCAATGAAAATTTTCTTAAAATGGTGTAGGAATTTCACTTTCAACTGCTAGATTTTTTTTTATTATCAGTGGTTTTTAGATGGGTAGCAACATTTTCTGAATTAAATATTGACACTTTGAAAGCATGACTTCCGGTCATATATCCACTGGTGAAACCTCAGAAGGTTTTCTAGCTCAGAAGGTGACATGGTGAAGTCCCAGTTGCTGATTTACACATAAGTTATCTGCCAGAGAATGGATGTCTGTGTATTGGAGGCAAACTGAAGAAGATAAGTTTTAGTTGGCTGGTTTAATGCTATTTAAAATATTTAGAGCTGGCCTATTTAAGATTATACAGAAGAGTATGCTGGATTTTTACCTTGCACTGCCCTGTCACTCTGTATTAGTTCTCAAAATGAAGAAGCGGATTAGATCATATGCTTTTTGTGTCAAAGACTGTTGATATATAGGGCGTTGTCATTACAGCGATACAGCTTCTTTTATTAAAGAAGCTTACTGTCCCCAAGGGGAGTCTTAACATGTACTGCTATTTATGCATAAATGCCTCTGTCATTTAAAGGGGTTGTTAAATTTTATTTTAATATTGGGATGGCAAAACATTTTTTCAGACTTCCTGTTTATGCTTGGGCTAGCTCATAAGACAACACAGAGGACACATCCACAGTTTTCAAGCTCACATATTGTATAATTAGCTGTTATATTTGTTAACTGTAGTCAGTACCTTTAAGCACTAACACGTAACCCACATCTGTTATAGAAACAAAAGAGTAAAATCTTGCTTTCTTCAGAAACTCATTTTTGATATGTGAAGTTTAGCAAGTTCTAAGGGGGCAGTGCAATAACCTGCCTTAGTTTTTGTCACAAAGTGATGTGACATATTTTCTGACCTGAGAAATGCACAAAGAGATTTTTTTTTGTCGTTTTTTTTTTTAATACTCATTCCAACAAAATGGTCTCAAACTAATGCCATGGCAGTTCTTAGGTAAAATTACCTACCATAGCAATTAACCTTCCTCTGTGGTGCCAGAGAGTCAGATTTTCTATGTGGCTTAGGACCATTTTCCCTCTAGGTTTTGACTCCTGGTTATATCAATGTGCTCTGTATCAACCAACTTGATGTTGCAATTTCATGATGAAATCCCTGCATAAAGAGCTTAGAAGAAACCCAAATCCATTATTGACAGAAACAATGTAGTTTGTGCCAGATGGTTGTAGGATGCAACCATCAGCCTTGATTAAAGCTGAGCTGTTAATCCAACTCAGCCTTGAGCAAGTTAACCTCAACCCTATTCTAGCATGAGCCCATACCTTCCTCTCCATGTTGTCAATTGGCTTTCTATGCTCATAACAAAAACCCTCGTTGGTGATGAACAGGTTTTATCTCCTCTGCAAGGTCATGCTGTTGATATGTACCATGAAAAATTCTTTAGAAAATTGAAATTCTTCCCAGATCAAGAAAATTTTCTCTAACTTGCTCAGTTTTAACTATTAGGCACTGATAGAGGAGGGAAACTACATTTCTTATTTCTCTGATGCTTGGTGTTTCTGGGTTTAGGAAGAGTGCTGATATGGATCCAGATATAGCTAAATGGATGTCTATGGTAAAGATCCAGTCTTTGAACAAAACCTTGTCTTAAATAAACAGAAAAAAAAAACCATTTGGCAGCACTGTGGCATTCAGTAATTGTGGTCAAAAATACTTTTGTTCATGTTACCCCAATTAATCCAAGTCCCTTGCTATTTGTTTTGTTATATAAAACATAGTGTTACCTGCCCCAAGTAGTCATCTAAAAATCTGATTCTGCAGAATCAAGCTTAAGAAAATGTAGATAGTAAGATTGTAACCAGAATGGATGAAGCACATAGCTAGAACTCAGTGAACTCGTTATGGAAATTATTATGGGAGGTTTTTGGTGTCTGGTTCAGTGATAATTAGAGAAAGCAATACCTCCTAATACCTCACATTAGGGAATAGAATGATTTAACTACACAACAACTCCAGCAGACCTTTCTTGAGCAGTAGTTTGGACTAAATAGTCTTCCGAATGAAATGATTCCGTGTTTACAACCCTCAGCCTTTTGCATGAGGCTGGCACAAAAGGTAGCATATTAGGTTTCTTGTGAAACCAAAGATTAAATAACTCTTACGAGTATGTATGCTTTGATCAGGGTTGCTGCATAAAGTGCTTTTCATCCTCAGCTGCTGGAACAGTACTAGCAGCTCCAGAAAGGATGTAGAGATGCTGCTGATAGTTACGGTTGCAAATCTCTCTAGCGAGAGAGAAATGAAAGAAGCATTATGATCTATGTCAACATGCTTGAGTCAAATCTTTACTTAGGACTTCAGTATTTAGTCCTTACTGAAACTATGGGAGAGCTTCACTGAGGCAGGATCAGTAATCTCTCTGGATTTGGGTTCACTCAGAGATAACAGTGCCCTTACTGCTTGTGCTTCCTTCTGGTCTCTAATGCGGCATCTGAGCTCTTGTGACTAAGAAAATATTTCTGAAATGTTTTCCCTCTTTCAGGTTCTATGCAAGTGATGAATAAAACAAGACGCATAATGGAACACGGAGGTGCTCATTTCATCAATGCCTTTGTGACAACACCCATGTGCTGCCCATCTCGCTCCTCTATCCTGACAGGGAAGTACGTCCACAACCACAACACTTACACTAACAATGAGAACTGTTCTTCTCCATCCTGGCAGGCTCAGCATGAAATACGCACCTTTGCGGTGTACCTCAACAATACAGGGTACAGGACAGGTAAGATCCAGGCTGGGTCCATCTGAAAGCTTCTTTAGACTTACCTTAGACTTAGTACAAAGGCTAATGTATATATTTTAATTCTAATTTCTTCTGGACTGCAGCAGTGTATAATGCCAGAGCTTAAGTCTTGGTGTTGGTTTAGTTTCCATGTATTTTTACTTAAGGAATTTTTTGTTTACAAACAAACAACCAACAAAAATCCCAAGACTTCTGTTTTTCAGAAGGTGGGAATAAAATACTGTGTATGCTTGAGCTGAAGACCTAGCAAACCTAGAATATGGCCTACAGTTACCTGAAGTGCGCAGAACAACCAAGAAAGGTGCTATGAAAAGGAATTAGTGTTTTGACTTTTTTCATAAAACTGATATATTAAGCAAATTAAGAATCAGAGAGAAGGGACTGCTCCTTTTGTGCTTTGGGGCAGTCAGCTGTTATGATTTCTCTAGAGAAGCATGTGTGCTTCTTGGGAACAAATATCGTGTAGGAAGGATTTCAGAAAACATGTAGCATGTTTCTCTCTTAATTCCATTTTGCTTCCCCCCAACATCAGATTTAGGTCCTTACCTGTGACAGTGATTTTGTTACATTTCTTGCTAATGCCTTTTGTCATGATGAGAAATGGTCATAAACCTGGTTCGTTTTGTGTTATTTGTAGTGTATATGTACTACAGTATTGTATCATATTAATAGTATGCATTTTTTTCCCATGAATTCATAGTTACTTGATGTTTCTAGAAAGTAGTATAAGACTTGAATAGCAATTGTAACATCATTATTTTCTCTCTATTCACTTGAGTTTTGTTTGTTATTACTTCAATAACAAACAAATAACTGATTTCCTTGTTTTGTTTTTCTAAAATGAGAACCTGAATTACTTGCTGTTTCCCTCCATTTATTGTTATTGCACGATTAGCATATGCGTACCAAACCAAGGTTAATGTTTTATTCTTCACAGATTATTTGGTTTGTGTTTATTGAGCTTTGTCTGTTGTAATACTTTTTGTATTGTATTGTATTGTATTACAACAATCAGTGGTTGTATTTCAAGATCCTGCAATTTTTGCTAACTTGTATAACTATTGCAAGTGTCCTGGTATTCATATGTCTTATATTTTTTACATTACATTTTTACATTAACCTAATGTTTAAATTTAGGCCCAAGAGCTTAGTGAACCTATATTATGTTTCCAGTCTAGCTCTCTTAATTTGGAAATGAAATTTCCTGGAACTCATAGAAATAGGGTTTTCACAAGTACAAAGCGAAAATGAGATCCTCATTCACGTGGTTAAATGTAACATGTTGTTCTACAAATTTAAATGGAAATTGCCATAATTGGAGGCTGGCATTCATTTCTGTCCTCCAGTTAGTCTGGAGTTATCCACAATGAAGGAAGTCAGCAGCCTTGGTTGTCAGTTTTTTATTTTTTAACTTTGGCACTTTAAAAAGCTTGACCAACTTTGTTAGGCACTGTACTTGGAAGAATAGAGAGGCCAAGCTCAAGGGAAATTCAGTGTTTGGCCATAAGATACAGGATTTTGACTGTCATGCACAGGCTTGCTGTCACTTTATGTCAATCAGTTAGATATCACAGGAATGCAGAGGGTGGGTTTTCTTTCTACAAGGGAAGCCATTGAGGCAATATGCGTTACAGGTATTTTGTGTTCTGCATTATCTGGTCTTACAAATTAAAAACTGCTAGTATCCTGAACAGCAACATATGTTTTTGTTATGTAGCCACTACTCTTTCCCACAACTCGAGTTTCCAATCTCAGTATATTCTCCTATAGCATAATGTGGGAAATTGGGCAAGAAGGACAGTTTATGTAAGTAAACTAATTCAGCTGATGAATTAATCTTTAGAAAAGTCACTGAAAGCTACATCTGAATCGTGACTAACTTAAAATAGTTGGTGCTGGTAGTGCAGCCTAGAGCAGGACATGATTAGAATGGAAAGGAAACAGATCCTGTAACAAACATTTCAAAGGCAGTTCTCTGCCAAGCATTCCCGTGTAAACATTTATGAGGATCTGTTTTCTATGAACATATGCATCTTTCTGTGAGATGAGTTTTAGAATGCACAATGCATTGTTGCATGTTTTGGTCCTGCAGCAACAAATACCAAGATGTTATACTGGAATACATATTTAAAGTTTCTTTTGACTGTACTTAATGAGGAAAGCTTCTCCTTTCTGTTCGTCCAGCTAGCTAGATGATGAAGGCTTAAATTGATGACTGATTGTAGAGTATTTTGTCAGCCTTCTCTGCAGTCAGGAAATGAAAAGACATGTTCATCTTAAGAAATTGAAAAGAACTAGGGATGGTGGGTCAATTGCAGCCTGGCAGAAGGACACTTTTGCTTCAGTGATTCTTCTGAGAGAGTTCCCTTAATTTATGTTAGGGTTGAATGTGGCTCAGTATGCAGCAAATGCAGTACACATTTTGACTAACTTCCTCTCCTAGTTCCTGTTGAGCAGTACCTTATAGCACAGTTAAATTCCTATTCAGTTAAATGAACCTATTTACAAAGGGGAAAAGCTGCTGCTTGTATGGTAATGTGTTGGTATTTCTTTGTGCTGCTTGGCCCATACTTGAATTATTCAAAGAATTAATAAAATGCCCATTCTCACCAATCTTGTATTTTGAACCTGGAGAAAAGTGGTTGCAGAAGGTCCATCTCTGCCATTATAAAATATTTAATTGGAATAAAGATCTACCCTCCAGTGTCCTAGTCACTCTGCCATATTGCACTTCTCTGTCATGTTGTCTGCATATAAAGAAAACAGATTATCCAAATCAGAATAACATCCTGCTTGCAGAACATATAGCTTTTGCAGTTGAAGAAGGACTGCAGGCCATTTTTAAAAATAATAACCAAGTGATGCAGAAGTTAGACTTAATTTTTAGAAGTGATTTACTCAACTAGGAGCTGAAGCATTGTGATACCTCCAGGAGATCTCAGAGACTTACAAAACTGGTATCAGGTTTCTGGATTTTTGTCTAGAAGGTACGTTAGTTTCCATATAGAGCCTCTGCTCTCTATATGGAAATACTGTCTTAGCAGGCACTGTCATCCATTAGTTAGTTTGAGAGTATCATTGTTGTGGTTTGGAATGGGAGGAAAATCTGGGGAAGTGATGCAAAGCTTTTTGTGTAACTGACAGTCGGTTGAACCCCTGCCCAGCTGGACGCGCCTCAGTGGAACACACACGTTAACCCGGGAACTCTCTCTTTCCTTCCGGTCGGTGAGGAGGTGGCGGGCCCCGGCCCCACGTCTCAGCCAGGCCGGTCCGGGCGGTCCTGCTGCGGGCCGGGCCCCTTCCCCACTCCTCGGGCCGTCCGCCGGCCCCCATCGGCTCCGGCCGGGCCGGGCCCGAGGAGCTGCCGGGCGGGAAGGCGGGGGACCGGAGCAGCGCTGGCCGGAGCAGCGCTGGCCGCTGCTGTTAAGATCTTGCCGCCAGGTCCCCCCAGAGCGGCTGAGACCAGAGACCTCTGCAGCCCGTGCGGAGTGGCCCTCCGGCTGGAATTGAACACAAAGAAAACAAAAAACCAGCCACGAGGCTGATCCTGGCACGGCCCAGCCGAAGCTCCCGGCCACAAGTTACCGAAGGGTCAGGTAGGCCCCAGGTGTAATGTTAACCCTTTCAGTGCTTCAATTCTCCCTCAAGTGAGAGAAAAGAACGAGATGCAAACATGTAAAGGAACAACATGAAGACATCGAGGTCAGTGAGGAAGAAATTAAGTCCCAGATGGGAGGGAATGAGGATTTGCCTAGATCTTGGGGCTGAAATCCTTTTGTAAGCTATGGAGAAAACACTCTTTTTTCCTATAATGCATGAAACCATGGGGAGATAAAAGTGTTCAAATTGATATCAAGCAAAGGCCCCCATGCTAAGATAAGCAGGTGTTGAAATAGCTGTGATCCCATGAGAAGTTTGAACAGAGAAAGAGAGTAGTCCTGTGCTTCCAGGAGAAGATTTCTGTTCCAGGGATGAAGATGATTTTAGAAATAGATAATGAGAACTTTTGCCTTTGAATAGCTCATCTTTAAAACAATACCCCATAAGTCGACACGGCCCATTGACATGCTGTGGGAAGGCTTGTGGAAATGGGAAGGACTTCACGGTGGTAGGGTTCCCTGACTGACTGCTATTTGTGATGAAATTGAGAGCCATGAGAGAATTGTTTTCTTTCTTCCTGTGGAGAAGTTTCCATAACCTTAACAAGAAGTTCTACAATTTTTTCCTTTTAACTTTCAAAAGGTGTCTGAGAGGGATAGTCAGAAAGAGTCTTATGCCTTATAGTTCTGTTGTGTTTAAACTTTGGTAAGCTGTCACAGGCATTAATGAAAGGAGACTTTGGTCCCAACTCCATTGGGAACTTGCTTATCAGAGAAGGACAAGCAAGACTTGGCTCACCATCAGCTTTCTTTGGTCTTGTCTACCATTTCAAGGTATTTGGTTTGGGTATTTTTGTTTCATTTGGCTTCATCTGCTCCCCTCCAGCCAATTCCCCTGATTCTGTAAATAGATCTTGGCGCTGATCCTTAGCCACAACTGGGGAATGTGCAATGCAAATTCAGGAAGAAGAGCAAAGGTGTCACAAAGATTACTGTGCTTTGCCTTTGTCCTGCTGGATATTAGACTAGTTCCCTGGCATAACAACCTATAGATTCTTCTAAGTGCAGTGGTTACAAGTCACTATACAACGTGGTTTTTAGAGCCATTATATTTCATTAATTAATTGGTATTTTTTATTCCAAGTTCAGAGAAGAGCTGTGCCTGTAAAGGCTCTTGCCTTTAGAACTACTGTATGTATGTCCCTGTGATAATGGGGGATGGAGGATATGATAGCACACTATGCTGTCAGTGTGCCGTAAGGTAGAGAAAAATTTGCCATCAGTTTGCAGTAGACTAAAATGGGGGTGTGTATACACACCTGTATTTCTGCCCTTAGTCTACCTGGTGAAGTACCTGAATGAAGGAACTAAAGGGATTGATAACAAAATGTAGTCTTAAGCCCCTGCTTGAAAGTACTCTTAAGAGGTGGAAGACTCACCGTATGTTTTATGCAAGCTGTTAGATTTCCTGCAGTTACTAAGGTAATTATACTGATGCCACATCTTCTAATCCTTACAGTAGTGTCATATTTTTGGTTGTCACAAAAGGTGCTAACTTGGGACCATTTAGAAGATGGCTTCACTACTTCAGTTACTTTGATACCTAAAAAGAGCTGATATCTCATGAAAAAAATTTTACCTATGGAATGAAATTTAATACTCAACGACAGGATTTTTATCTCAGAACCCCCATTTCTGCAGTAAATTCATTAATTTCGCTATGTTTATTCCACTGTACATTGTCAGTCTAAGAGTATGTTTGGCCATGATGTGAATGCAAAATATAATTGACCTTTGGCCTAACTGGTTGTTCCATGCAATGCTGAGAGTACTTTCTCATCTGTTTCCCTCTGATTGTCTCTCAGGGAACAAAAAGTATTAAAAGTAGTTTTTGCTAGTTATACATCTGAAAATAGGACAGAGGTGTTCTCTCTCTCCTGCCACTCTATCACTATACTAATGATTGGGCAAACTTTGGGCTGGGGAAAACTGGTATCAGATACAGAAGTAAAAGACTTTAGAGAGGTAAACAAATCTTTATGTGTAATTAAGACTCGCGCTCAGAACCCAAGTTAATATCTGGAAAATTGTCTCGTGAAATAGGTCAGAAGAGCAGTACTCTAAATACATTTTCAAAATACCTAAAGCACAGCATTCATGATGAAATGTAGAGTGTTAATATTTTAAAACACGGGTTCTAATTTCACACTCTTGGCGGTAAGTGCAGTTTCGTAGGGCACTGACAGGTGGACAGATGCAGCTCAGCCATCATGAAGGATATGAAGAGAAGAATCTGGGAGGAGGAATGTGTGGTCTGACCCCAAATATATCAGGTACCAAAAAAAATGTATAATGGTAATCGTGGTCCAGTTTCTCCTGTACGTAGGTTGTAAATCAAAATATCTGCATTATGGAGATATAAACAACAACAACAAAAAAAAAAAAAACAGAGGCAAGATTAAGACTCAGAACTTATCTCTTATTTTAGATCTCTTGTAATGGAGAGAAGAAAGTTATTTTAAGAAAAAACAGAAAGGAATGAATCAATTTAACAATTGTGTTTCTGTTATGCCTTCTTACTATGCTTCTGCTTTCTCTACCGCTAGCTTTCTTTGGAAAGTACCTTAATGAATACAATGGTTCCTATGTACCTCCTGGTTGGAAAGAATGGGTTGGATTACTTAAAAATTCTCGATTTTACAACTATACACTCTGTAGAAATGGAGTGAAGGAGAAGCATGGATATGACTACTCCAGGGTAGGTTGTGTTTATTTATTTCTCTTAACATTTGGACATAACAACAAGAAAGCTGCACTTTATGGTTTCAATCTCTTTTCGTACTTGAAAGCTGCTATGTGTAACATTATCTACAACCAGTAACAGGAGTGTTGGGACATTGTTACCTTCCATTCTGGGAGGGTTATGTTACCAAAAACATTGTTACTAACAGTGTAAACAATTAAAATGTTCTGAGACTGTGTTAAATAAGACCGTGTTGAATATTACAAGCTGAAGATGTGAAAGTAGACTTAAATGTTTCAGATTAACTATTTCTGTGCTTTGTATGATAATTATTGTGGCAGTGGAGTTACACAAGTATTCATGAGATAAGAACCCGTTTCCCTCCAGCTAGACCCACCCTTTTCAAGGAACTTCTTTCACAGCCACAATACTAGAGAGTATTCACAGAATCTTGGTACAATTGATGATAATTCTGAATCAGTGGAGAATTTAACTATTATGTTTGTATTTTTGTGCATACAGATGTATATGTTTTTTAATATCTTTTCAAGGATGTTATATCCTGACCAAACTTACAAAAATGCTTCATAGTCATTGTCAAATGCAGTTTTATTTTTCTCTCATCTAACATGCTACAATTCAATACCTGCTTGCAGTCAGGCATATATTTATTTCAGCTAAAAGTGTTCCTTTCCAAAGGAACCAGCTTTACTGAAGTCCTAAAGTAGGCAGAAGTGACTTTGTAGTATGATGGTGGCTAAATCTATCCACAAACTGGTCTATTTTTGGTGTATAACTAAGGAAGTGGATTCACTCTGAAGTGATTTGTAATGTATATTTGTTTAACACATGTTTTGTTTGCTTTCTCTTATTGATCGCAAATCCTGCCTTCCTCTTTTTGTTTCAGTTCACAGCCAGTTTCTCCTTTAAAAGGTTGATGTCTGGGATTTCCTGTCTGGGATTTCCACTTTTCTTTGCCCTATTTGACTTTTATAATTGAATGTATTTTGTGCTGAGAGATAGAACTTCACAGTCTTCTAGGGTTACTCTCTCCATTACCAGCTGCGAAGGGGAAGGAGTAAACTAATGTACAGAATTATTTGTCTTCTATTCTCCTTCAGATCTGTGAAGAATGTCAGAACTAATCTTTAAAGCTGTGTACTGAAATGTTATGATGGAAATATATCTTGTGTGGAACAGTGTCAGCCAAGTGATTTCATAGGCACTGTTCTCCATCTCCATTGTACCAAGGAGCCAACAGGGAGCTTTATGTTCCAATACCTTCAGCTCTGTTCTGTGTGGGAAAGACTTGAAAACGTTTACGTTTCACTTGTTTTAGTTTTTTCTTACAGAGATTGTTAATAAATAAAAAATAAGGATGATGGAAATGCAAACTTTTTATAATCTTCATATTCTTGTATAAAAAGCAGCTACAGTAAAAAACAGTGTGTGGAGCAACAGCACTGGTTGACGTTAACACTGGAGTTCAAATGAGCAGACAGAAGCTGAAATGGAAGACTCTTTTCTCTTTATTTCCTGCCAGTTTTGTTGCTGGAAATGTGATTTTTCCAGCGATGACCAATATAATCAGATGAATTTTTTTAGTCCTCTCTGTTTAACATAGTTAAGGTTAATTATGTGCCAGTGGAAAACTATAAGAAAAAAATCACTGATTATTCTGTCCTCTAAAGTAACTGCTAAACTTTTCTGAAAATTAAATTCTTTCAGATTTTCTTGCAGTATATATTACACTTTGATTTTTCTTTTTCAGTTTCGGTCAACATTTTTTGGAGTAACTTTAATTTTGTACAACTAGAACCTCTACAGTATGGACCTTTAAAAAAACCCTGTAGAAATCAGTCCAGTGGAATGTTTCTGTTTGGTCATTTGACCTGGTAAATGCTGAGTTTGCAGTGATTTTCGCTTTGACCATGTGGAAATCTGTATCTTTGAAATTAAACTGGAAAACTATACTTTAAAATGAAACTGGAAAACTATACTCTTGTAATGGCTAAATCAAAGATGAGTTACGCACTTCAAATGATTGACCCGCTTAAAGAAGCAGCATAATGAAGATTAATGGCAGTGCATATTTGAGAGCGCTTAAGTATTCTCTCTCAACTATGAATAGTGTCTCACGCATTGAAGGCATGTTCAGAAGTCAACTTTGCTTTGGTGCATTTTCCCATCTCCTGCTTACTTTTATGGGTGGAAGACCTTCATTTAATGCCTATTGAGAGTGAAAGTGCCATCCCAGTAACAGTCGTAATCATGGCAGTTTCATAACAGTTGTGCCTTGTGTTGTACAAGTGTGAAAAATTATAAATGGAGACTTTGCCAGCCTTATTCTGGCATAGACAAGAAATAACCTGGGGGAAGGAAATATAGACCATGGAAAAGGCTTTCTTTGAATGATGAGCTGACTTCTCAGACCAAGGACATTGACAGAGGTGAAGAGGAGCAAGTGTCTTAACCGTGGACAGAAAGCTGTACTCAAAAGGAGATGCAATCCAGTCTGTACCACACCTTGTAACTGTTGGCTTGACCAGAGGCAAATGTTATGTCTGATTTTACATTCTGCTGTGACATGATAGTTATATTGAGGTGTTTTTTTTTTAAGGTGTAGTTTCATGTCCTACTTATGTTTGTAGTGTTTCCATGGAAGCACCTAAGGGAGAGCATGGCTTGTCATTAAAAATCCTGTCTTCAATCCCTATAGCTCTTGCAGATATCTTAAGAGTGATATAATGATTCTTAGAAAATACAGAGATAGTCCAGCTCTTCTACAGGAAGTTTTCTAAGTTCTCAACAATATGTGTGATAGAGTTATATCTCAATCAGATTGTCACAGATTGTCATTGAATAAAGTCTTTGATTCAGTTAGCCCACCATCTTCTCGTTTAGTGATTTCTGGTTCAGAAGAAGATGTAAAAAAAAGAACATTAAGCCATTAGCATTTTCAAAGTATTTTTATGATGTAAGGTTGGACTATACACCTTGAAGATACTGACACTGTTAATTTTTTTTTTAATTCATACCTGGTCATTGTATTTAGTATTGTCTTTTTCATCATGTAGTTACCCACTTTGGGAAGAAAGGATACTGTTTGATCTCCTTTAGTGCCATTCAGTTCTGAGAAAAATCTGGAAGCTGTTGGTTTTTGTATTTCTAGGCAGTGAAGAAAGAATTATTTGATTCTAAATTTTTGAGTTTTTAGTATCTGTGACTTACTTCCTCCTCATACCATTCTAAGTGAAGTAGCTTCTTTTTTCCTATTTCTTATGATACCTGAGACCTCTCCTTCCTATTGCCCCCTCCCAGTTTGAAATTCCTTTTCAAGTGTCTCATTGTACTTTTGCTTCTACTTGCAGGATTATCTGACTGATCTGATTACAAATGACAGTATTACCTTCTTTAGAATATCAAAGAAGATGTATCCTCACAGGCCTGTACTGATGGTAATAAGCCATGCTGCTCCTCATGGTCCTGAAGATTCAGCCCCTCAGTACTCACAACTCTTTCCTAATGCCTCAGAACACATGTAAGGAAAAAACCAAAACTTTGATTGATTTTCAGGTTCTGGAATATGGAAGTTCTGGGTACCTCAGGGGAACAATGTTTTCTTTATAGTACTCTTGGCATAACTTTGTCACAAATATTTTTTTTGGTGCCTCCTCAGACCGGTACAAGTGTGTTGAGAATGGCTGCTGCATCGAAAACTCAGAATTGTAGCTCATTGGGATAAATGGGAAGATTCGTGTTGAATTCTTTGGACATTGTTACAGCCTATTTGGGAAGTAAAGCACTTTTTATTCGGAGCAGGATGATCAAAATTTGGTTCTTGGGCTATAATCTCTTCAGGGGAAGAAACTTTATCTCCCTGTCCTTACTTATAAACTATAGTATGCAATACATATTACTCCTGTTTCTTTTATGGAAAGAACAGAAATACAGTCCTGCAGCACCAAATTACACAGGCTGTTTCTGAATGAGCTGGTAGGTCTGTACATGACCCAATACAATGTCTTGAACAGATCCCAAAAGCAGTATCACCTGGTTCCTGAAGGAGCATGTTTATAAGTTCCTTGTTGAGATGTTTCTTGTTTATAGCACAGAGACATTTTGCATGTACAGCTCTTAATGCTGCACTAGGTATCTCCTCACATGGAGGCAAAACGAATACTTCTCCCAAATCACCTCTTGATGCAACTGAAAACATTCCTACAGTTTTCTAAGTACTGGCTTCATGCCTTCCTTGATGTTCAACATCTGTAACTTTCTTCCTATGTGTTGCCCCTTCCCCCTGCTTCTTTGAGGGGAATTCTCTTTTGCTTTGCATTTGTGGAGGAACTGGGAACTGGTGGAAATAATTGTCTGTTGATGGCCAAAGCTCCTCAGGCTAGCCCAAAGTCCAGTGAAAGCCATTTGAGCTTTTTTGTTTTATTTAAAATAGAGTCTGAGAGAAGTTTCTTTTGTTTTATTGTCGGGTTACTGCATAACTTAGAATTTTTATATTTCATTATTTTCTGCTGTGTCCAAGAGAATCTGTGGCACAGATCATCAGCAATTAAGTGTTTCTTGTTTGTTTGCCATCTTAGGCTCTTTCATTTTCTTTGAAATAAAAATTGCAGAAATGCCCAATGAGCAACTTCTCATGGCTTATATCCAGTATTGACCTTAGTTTTATTAGGTTCCTCTGGAAGGCATTTGGATCTTGGAGGTGACTATCATGCAACATTCTGTAGCAATTTACTTTCTAGCTGAATGAAAAAGAGTGGAAGGATTGAAGCAATGAAAAATACAGACTATATATGTCTATTTTTCTTTTGCTAGTACTTTAAATTTGATTGTTCACACAAATTAGGTTTAGCTTCCTAATTATAAAGTAATTACACTTTTGTTGGTTTTTTATTGTTTTAGGTGACTTTTCTTACAGTGTTAACAATTACACAGGAAGTATCACTTTTTGAAAAGAAGTTTTGTTTGTAAAAAAAGAAATTATCCTGTTAGATTAAAGAACAGTGTTTTTCTTTTGGATATGTGCATAAAATAGGATTTTTTGTACATATCACACAAAGAAATTGACAGCTGTCTTCTAAACAAATTTTCCAGCACTCCATAATGACAATAATAATGATGATAATAATAATAGTAATCTGCCAGAGTTTTCATTGGCCTGGGTTTAAGAGTAAATGTAAAAATGCAGAACATGTACATACAGTGAGGGAATGATCTAAATTAGTTCTCTACTTTCTACTTTTCCCCTTGTTCCCAAATTCCAGGGAATCTCAGTGACAAAGATCTGTCCCCAATGATAAAGGGTTGCAGGCAACTCTTACTGTTTCATTGTCATGTGGATATTGTAAGGAGGCATCAGAATGCACGTGGAACAGTTACAAATTGCCCTAAAGCAGTAAGCAATACCCTGGACAAAATCTTTGCCTAGTCCCCAAAGCAAAAGGCAGTATACCAGGTGGTATGATCCTCCACCTTTTCCTGTGGCAGTGCTGATGAAGTCTGTAAGTGGATTCTGTGGAAAAGAAAAGCCAAGGTAAAGTGGGAGAGTAGTGCTTGGCATTGACTGATGTACATACTGCATCATGTGGCATTGCTAGTAATAGCTGAAAGCCAGTGGTATGGATTTTAGTCGGTGTGCTGCTTTGCTTCTGAGCTCTGGTATGTACTTCTGTGGCTAATTTATGCTGCTGTTCTCTTGATTCTATACCATGTTCTGGCTGATATGACCATTCTGCCCTATACTGCAGACTCTCCATCTCATTCTGTAGCGCTCCTCTCCATGTGCATCTGCAGTCTTGTCTTGTTTGAAAATTATTCACAGAGCAAATCCCTCAGCTACACAGTTTTCCTTTATTGCTGCCTATATTGTGAGCTGTAGAGAAAGTGGCAGCTGGGCAGTTTAACAGTGATCAGAAATTTTACTTCAATATACAGTACATGTTACCATCCATCTTTTTTAAGGTCAAATTCAATCTGTCTGGGGCTTCCCTTCTAGGTAGTTTGAGAGAAGTTAGCTAGCTTCTAGAAGTGTTAATTTTTTTTTATTTTTCCCACAAGACAGACAAACCTGTTAAGGATTAAAAGGTTACATTTGTAGTAATCGAAGAAAATGGTGGGTTTTGGTTGGATTAAATAGTGGGAGGTTTCAAGTCAGACAGGAAGTCACAAAGTAAGCGGAAAAGGAGTTTGCAAAGCATTTTTTATTAATTCTGGACATCACATAGCAACAGTTTCTGTAACTGTCAGCATTTTCAAAGAGGCAATGTCATTATTTCAACCACAATAACATTCTGAAATTCCAGAGACTATTAACAATACAGAGAGAATAGGCACCAGCCCTTTCCTCCCTGTGTGAAGAAGCCTCCCCTTGCCAAATATGCACATTTTTCAGATAGCATCTAATAGAGACTTTCAGCATAAAAGTGTCATTGTCAGATTATTAGTTTAATATTTGTATTAAACCTCCTAAGACTGTCATATTCAAAGATACATTACATATGCAGTATTTTGATTAGTAGTTTCAACTTACATTTTTTTTAGCTTAATAACTTTTAATAACCTTGCTGCTCTGTTGCCTATACAAAACCAAAAGTAGAAATTTCTCAAATAGGAATTTATTAGAAAATTCTGTGATGCTAAGAGGAAAGTAAATGAGTATTTTCATTTGGATAGACTGAGTTTAGTGCTTTGAATGAAAAAAGGAAGCCTAACCAAATTACATAAGAAAAGTAATTTTTAATGTTTGACTCTGCGCATGATGTGTTTGGGCCATGATGTGAAGAAATTGTAAAACATGGTCTTCACCTGAAGTAATAAGGAATAAATATAGTACATAAGAATAGTATTTCTTGCAAATGTATGCTATAATAATAGCTTTTAGTTAATTGGATTTGCAGAGAGTTTACATCATGGTGGTAAAATAAATCTTTTATTTAGGTTCAGCTAAAGTTATATAATTATGCATAGAAATGTGATTGCTGGAACTTCCAACCATGTGAAACTATGGACAATATTTTTCCTCATCACTTTAATCATGTCCCAGGACCATGAGAACTTGGAGGGACAGTGACATTCCAAGGAGACATTGAACTAGGTTCTTGTGATTTTGCTGGGACTTCAAGCAAAGGAGTTGGTGGCTGGAATAAGTCATCAAAATACAGCCCTATTTTCTCATCCCACTTTTCTTCACAGGTCTTTAAAGTCCAGCTATTTCCCCACTTCTGCTGCTCACATGCAGTTGGATACCAGTAGGCAGAGTGCCTATGCTCCTCTGGTGCATAAGTGTGACAATATTCAAGTAACCAGTCGTGCTGAACTGTAAAAAGCTGTTAAAGAACATAGTAGAACCTTTACAGAAAGTTGTATAGTTATTTTTAAACAGCTTGAACAAGACTGCTAATCTGGGCAGAGTGAAAACAAAGCAATGGCATGAGTAGGAACTCTGTAATACATGCTTCATCCTGATCATACTTGTGGAGTTAAGTCTTCTGAGGCTAAGTCTCTTGGCCTTGAAAAGTGTACTTGTTAGCTCAAAATCTTCGGAAAGATAAGGTGTGTTTAATGTTTTCGTAGATTTTATTCCCCCCAAGTGGTTTTCATTTTCCCATGTTTCATAACATGAAAGTAGAAGACATTTCAAAAATAATCTTAATATTTTCTTGTGCACCTCAGATAGTACTTCCTACAGTGTTGATCAAATGGAAATTAATATTCATTACTATGGCTTTTTTCTACTTGGCTAAAACATTGTGATTTTCTCTCTGTTCCTTAGTACTCCCAGTTATAATTATGCTCCAAACCCAGACAAGCACTGGATAATGAGGTACACCGGTCCCATGAAGCCTATACACATGGAGTTCACTAACATGCTACAGAGAAAGCGCCTTCAAACACTTATGTCTGTGGATGACTCTATGGAGATGGTAAGATTAATAGTCACTTTTGTTTTGTTTTTTGGCTAAACAGGTGCTTGTTTCTTGAGTTAAGCTCTACATTGTCCTCCATATGAAGATAAAGGACAAAGAAGGAGGAGGAGGACTGTTTAAAAAACTAGTTTTTTAATAATGTGTAATCCTCTCACTGCTGATTATTTTGTCTCTTAATTCAATGTGTAAGGTTCCTCATCTCCTAAAGACAGCTACCCTGAATTGGGCCGTGTGAACAAGCTGATTTTTTGCCACAGAACCACTACTTATAAAGGGAAAGAGAAAGGGATTGCCTGAAAAACTACACATCATGAATCCTAAAAATGTATCCTCTGATAAAGTCATCCTACAACCTATTGGAAATAACTACCTAAATGTGTGATTATTTTGATCCTGTAACACCGAGCTTCTGAGAGAAGAAAACAGCAGCAGCAAAAAGTGATGATACTGGAATGATCCCGGAGGAGGTTAAATACTGGAAGTAAATAAATACGTAGATTAGTACTTGTAAAATTGTCTGCATCATGTAACAATGAGATTTCTTAATGGAAACTATGTGTCTTCAACAAAATGTCTGGATTCACTAAAAGCTATGCTGAAGAAGAATGGTTTTGCAGATTTAAAGGTGTTGCATTTTTTCTGCTTATCTCTTGGCATTCTTATTCAAAAAAGGTAGAGGAGTCCTCTAGGGCAAAAATGAGATTATGTAGATGGCATTGCATAAGCTTGTTACTAATGTCTTATAATTACCGATTCAGGCAAATATGATCTCTGCTTCATGTTAACAAAGCTGTTTATGTGGATCAGATACCAGCATTAGGGGAAATTGGTGATTTTACCACACAATTTGTATTTCCTGTTTAGTAAAAGAGTTTCACTCTGGGTGATTCACAGCAGGCAAAATCAGTTAGATTGGTTTTTAGTTCTAATTACCAAGTTAGCCTGATCTTTTTCTACTGAATTATGTGTGTTACTAGCTTTTCAAAATTAAAAAGAAAATACCAAAACAATCTCACACTCAAAAAAAGCAAAACAAAAAATAAAAACCAAACAAAAAACCCTGAAAACAAAAACCAAAAAAAGCCAAACCAGCAAACAAAACAATTTGAAAAAGAACCCAAAATGAACTCCCAAACCAACACAACAGTTTTTCTCCTGTGCTGATGTTTTGCACTTGTGTGAGGCTCCACTTTGGTGGTATCCCACCACCTTCTCACCTTTCTCAAGCGAAAATGTCACATAAAAATTGATCTTTGATACTCAAGTTGGTACATTTCACATAGTATCGTATGTAAATCTGTAGAAGTATTCACGTTTAAATCTCCTTGTAATTCTCCATACTGAAGAGAGTATGACTGAGTGATTTTTATCTGGAAGATATTTTGCAAATATTCTGCATAATGGGGAGTCATTTGTCTGAAGGCAAGGTTGTTGAATGCTGCCTGAATATGTGTGAGATTCAAAGGGCCGTCATTTTATTAAAACTATTTGCTGCAAGAAGATAAAAGTGAAGAGAAAATTTTGAAGTGACACCTTGAAACTTTTATCTCTGTTACTGTATGTATTTAATACTATCTTGACAGCTCTCATGCAAAATACTGAACCCAAACATTTTTGAAATGGCATGCTAATGTGTTTTACCTTAAAACAGAATTTTGTCTTGTAATAGCCAAAATATTCAGTTAGTAAAATTAAGATGTGATTATGTATTATTCAGAGTGGTTCATTATGATAACTCAGTGCTATGCTTAGCTGTTGTTATTTGTATGTTACTCATAACATAAAGGGATATGCAGCATTCCACATATAGAGCTACTCAGTGGAATAAATTTCATATTTCATTTTGCTTTTTTTCAGATTTACAATATGTTGGCTGAAACAGGAGAACTGGAAAATACGTATCTAATATACACAGCAGACCATGGTTATCATATTGGGCAGTTTGGGCTGGTGAAGGGGAAGTCCATGCCATATGAGTTTGATATCAGAGTCCCTTTCTATGTCCGAGGACCAAATGTGGAGGCTGGGTCCTTGTAAGTTCTTTGCTTTTGTGTGTGTTGTGCCTTGAAAACTTCATGTTTGCATCTCTAGTTTTATTGACCTGGCAGCCAAAGGAAGGCACAAAGTTCTGCCCATCCTGCTTATTTTTGGCAGAAAAATATACCTCCTCAGAAAGCAAAACTGATAGCACAGGATGGTATAACAAACTCGAGGCCATTGCCTTTTTGCTTGCATAGGTGTGCAGCACAAGCCACTGCACTTTTGTGGATATTGTTGAAAAATCACTTTGAGTTTTATGCAATCTAGGAAACACTTGCATTCATTTGAGGAGTGCAAATTACACATGCAACTGTCACTTTAAAGTTTAAAAATATACTGTATAATGTAGATAATTATTGCTGAGCATTGGAGTCACTTGTTTCAGTTTATAAAGACCAGCTCATATATTAGCATCCACAAAACATTCTTTTTGGCTCATTCTCTGAGACTACATGGTTAGGGCTGTTATTTGAATGCACACAAGCATGCAGAGTATAACTATTAATTAAAATGGTAGCTTTGATCAGCTAAAAAATCAAGTAAATACCTTTTCTAAGCAATTATTTCAGATAGCAAATATTAGCACTTAGGTAATGATTTTGGACAGAGTGCCATAAATTGCTGCCTAATATTTATATCAGTGTGCATGACTTAGCATAATTAACACGCACAATCTTCCACACACAATTTTTTTCTTCACCACAGAGGAATGGATCTAGTATTTAATATGATAGCAAATAGTTATTAAAGACCTCTTATTCCAAATGCTGGTTAAATTCATTGATTCACGTTATCTGAAACCAGAAAAATGTTAAATTCTGTAGATCTTGCACATGATTCTGGTTTATTTTCAGCAGTTTTGCATGTGAAAAAGAACAATATTCTCTAAAGAGCAGGGAGGGATTCCTTACTTGAGACTAAACATATTACCTCAGCACTGAACAAGTTTTGTCTGCAGCAGCCCAGAATTTCAAATGAGCTGGAATAGCCCTCTAAAAAACTCTCTCTTTCACTTTGACTGCAGTTTTTGATCTTCCTGGAGCGTCAATGCTAACATGGCCCAAGTGACTGAGCTAGTACGTTTGCAACATATAACGCTAGAGACCAGCCACATTGTGTCTACTGTAGTTCTAGGATCTTTGCATCCAGATATCCATAGAAGTTCTGAAACCTTCCCACTGAATTTTATTTTTCGAAGGCTTCTGAAGATGAAAACATGTTTCTGTTAGAATTGAAAGAATCAGCCTTGACAGGGCCTTAACAGAACAGAGCCTGTCACAGTAGAGCAAATAGAAAGAACAGGATAAAACACCCTGGAGAGGGAATATATCAGATAATAAATTGATCTTCCCTCTCAGCCTGGTTTTCTTTAAATGGTAGAACTTCAGACATCTGTGGTTTTTTGTGAACCTTATGTTTTTCCTGCAGAATAATTGTTATGCCTCCCTTTTGGTACTAGGGAAATTTTAATAGCAATCACCATAGCAAGTCATTACTAACCTCTCATTTCAGTTACCAAATATGCTATATAATAATTATTAGTAATTAAAATCAAATCAGGTACATAAAGGTAATTCATCACCTATGCTCTTGTCAGTGCCCTGTTTGCTTACTCTCTCAAAGATGTAGTAATTTTAAAATAGTATCTCAGTAAATATTGTGACTTTAACAGCTTTTTTCTGTCCTATGTTTTGAGCTGTAATTCAGCACTAGTATTTATTTCAGCCCATCTGGTCCCATCCTTTCTTTGTGCCTGCACATCATAACACAGTGATTCTACATGCTTAGTGCTGTAGCATGTAGTGTTAGCATGTAGTTCAAGCTGTTATTTTCTCACTTTTTTTCTTAATAACTGTTCCCCCTGTGCTGCTTTTTTCTTCATCCTTTTCCTTTTTCTGTCTCACACTGTAAATTAACAGTCATTTTTAGTTGTTACTAGTGCCTAGCAATGTATTTCTCACACTCTATTTAGAACATGCCTATGGTGATAGGAACTGAAGTACTCATTTCTATTTTGAAACCTGCCAAATCTACTTTTAAGAAAGTCATCAACATATTTGGCAGGCATTTTGATTCTGTAAGACACTCAATCACTTTTTTCCAACAGTTTTTAAACTGTCTTGTGCAAAAATTAACTTTTACCTTATTAACTACTTTGCTTTCTCAAAAATGCTCTGTAATAAAGTTTTAAATATTTGTATTAGTCTCCTTGAGGTTATGCAACTTATCTATATATTATAGGTTAATTCCCTTCATGGAAAAGGGAATTAACCTCTTTTATTTCCAAGTGTCACAAAATAAGCCTTTTCAGGTCCTTGGACTCTGTGGGAACTGGAGTTGCTTGGTATTATTGTATAGACCTTAAACTGATTTGTCCTATGTTTTTTCCAGGAATCCTCACATTGTGTTAAATATTGATCTCGCACCTACAATTCTAGATATTGCTGGATTGGATATTCCATCTGATATGGATGGTAAATCCATTCTAAAGCTGATGGATTCTGAGAGACCGGTAAATAGGTAAGAAATGAAAATGTTGCATGAAAACATGCATGTGTTTGTACAAGAGACTGAGCAAGTGTTCAGCCGCATGCAGAAAATTTAAAGGAAAATATAATACAGTCACCATCTAGCTGAGTACATCATTCACGGGAAAGTCTGAAGACTATTTGGCATATACAACTCACTTCAGTTATTTATTTTCATTTTGGTTTGTTCATATTCTAGATGTATGGCATGCATGGCATATGTATATACTAAATGTAGTCTATGTAGAAGTGAGAGGGCTCCACATGAAGGTCTTTAGCTATTTAGGTTTTAGATTTAAATGTCTTCATGGCATCATTTGTAGTAAAGCATTTCATACTGAATAAATAGTAAAATAATTGAAGGCGATGGTTGTGTATCAGACTATAATATAAAGACAGGCTAGCACTAAAAACTGCAGCTTTTATTTAAGTTTTTCTGTCAGTAATTTCATTGGAAAAACACTGAGGAAGAGAATTAGACTTGCTGGAGAATGCTTGCAAGAGAAAATCAGCAGAAAAAGGGAAGGATAACTATTTGCTTTACATGTAGCTGGGTGGAGGGAAAGGGGGACTGGAGCAGCTGCTTTAGAATAAGATACTTATTGGATAGGTGCATAGTAAGAGCCCAAATTTGAGTCAGGAAATCCTGTTTTAATTTGTGATCCTTTGTGAACAAGGAAAATTCAGTTAATCTCTTGTGCCTTCAACACATTTAAGTTGAAGAAATTGTCCTGTGTAAACCTGTTGTGGATTTAGTTCCTGTGAGAGAAATATGTCCTGTGGTTTTCAGTGGAGAGCCATATGTTTCTGGTTCATAGAGCTGGATGTCCTCTTGTGCGGTTATGTGACATGTTTCTTGTTGGAATTAGGGGTGGGAGAGAAAACTGGGGCGTAACTTGGTTACTGGTTTTGTGGGAATTGTGTCTTCCTCTCCTCCTTGTTTCCTCCTAGGTTTCATTTAAAGAAAAAGATGAAGGTATGGAGAGACTCATTCCTCGTGGAAAGAGGGTAAGGAAAGTGTTAATCACAAAGCCTAGTCTTTTTAAATAGAAAGATATTGAATATCTAAAGCCAAAGCAGCACTCTGCTGCAGTCTAAAGCCATTTAGCTGTGCCAGCAGGGACACAGCTGCAGTATGCCTAATGGCAGTGATTGTTTGATTGGAGGGAATGGATGGCCTCTGCCTACAGCCTGCATAAATGTGCTCTTGTGGTGGGAGAAGGGGAATTTCCTTGGATTGAGAGAATGGGAAGGCATCCCAATTTGCTCTTAGCTACTGTCCCCTACCCTCCTGCTTGTATCACAGGATTATGAACAACCCTTCTTCTCTGCATCTTCATCTGCTAGTCATTCCCTCTGCACCTCTGCCTTAGTAGATAAATGAGGGCATTAGGGGTTTGCAAAGTACAGCACTGTAGAATGTGATGTGGTCTCTCTATATTGACAGTTGTCACTGCCTGTCACTCAGGCATGTAACACAGTGTCTTGATTTTATATGTTTTTGTATGCTCCCTGAGAGCAGGACATGAATAACTTGTGTGTTATTAGACAGTTTCTACTGGACTGTTAAGTTTTGGCTACCAGAGGTGATACGGACTCTGAAAATGACTACTTATCTAAGTCTTTTCAGCTAACTGTATTTGTGTGTTGGAGTTAATGTAAGAATAATTTCTTTTTCTTTTCCAGTAAATTGCTGCATAAAAGGGAGAACGAGAAGGTAGATGCCCAAGAAGAAAACTTTCTACCCAAATACCAGCGTGTGAAAGACCTCTGTCAGCGAGCTGAGTATCAAACAGCTTGTGAACAGCTTGGCCAGGTAGGGTATTGTTACCCCAGACTGCAAGAAAGCAGTTGTAATTGGGCTAAGCTCAACACCTTCATTGTGTCAATGTTCTTCACCTCATCATCAATGCCAGCATATAAATCAAATAGCTGGTTCTGTAACCTTTGCTCAAATCTTTATTACAGCATTTTTGAGATTGACTGTCAGTCAAGAAATTGCTGATTCAAGTGTTCTGTATTGATTCCTGACTACCACTAAGAAAACTGCCTAGGCTCTCTCAATGTTTTATTTCTCAAAGAGGATGTGGTTTGGGATTCATTAGTGATGAGAAGCCACAATGTACATAACTGATTGGCCTTTTAAAATATATATAGCTTGCTTTGCTTCAAATTCTCTCTTTAATTCATTTTGTTGTTGTTACTTGTAATTAGTTACTACTAATTACATATAGTAATGGAAAGCTAAAATTCTGTTAACTCAGTATATATATCCCTCCTCTTAACAAAAACACACTGGGAAAACACACATGCGATTATGACTGGAGGCAGGCTGTGTGTATGTGGGCATAAAGCTCATTGACTGTAATTTCCCTTGTTGCATAACTGTTTTGGGCAGATATGACAGTATGTTCACTTTACATACAAGTGACATAGAAGAAATTAATGGGAAAAAATTAGGGTAGTATCAATACATGGTCTTGACATGCACAGGAGAGGATTTTGTGAGTTTAACAGGGCAGTGCAAAAGCAAAGTATGGCTATCTCCAGAGTGTTCACCACTCTTGGCAAAATTGACTCTGTGTCATAGCTCTCTCATGCAGGTGTGGGACAGAGAACCCCTTTCCAAGGACTGTAACACATTCTGTGAACAAAGGGGTGAAGGTAAATGGGTCCACATGCTAATATGTCTGTTATCACACTGGCATTACCTCATATTCCGGCAGCCCAGAGGGCTGTCAAAGTAAGTTAGTCTGTGGAATATAACTGTTCTTCCAGACATGATATAAATGACTTACCAAGCTATAGCCAGTAATGGGCTACTTAGGCTGCAGTAGTTAATTTATTTACTGTCAAAGGCCAGACTCCATACTTCTAGCTCTACTGATCATGTAGTTCAATGTACCTGTGAAATGAGTCCATTGTTCCTTAGGTGTTTGGATCCAATTTATATGTATAAAACTTGTCCAGGTGTTCTTTTCCTCCTGTGGCTTCTATGTCAGATTGAGTACACAGAGCAATTATAATCTTCTGTTCTTTGTAAAAATACTAAACTTAAAAGAATACTATATGCAGTATCTTATTGTCATAAGAAGTCTTTAGCTGAAATTTTAGCTGAATGGGAGCAAGCCACTGTTTTATGAATTTGCAATGTCATTTGAAGAACTGGAAGGAAAGGTGGTTTTTTTTTTTTTTTTTTCTACTACAACATTATCCAGTAAGTAGGATGGGGAAACATAACATTTTTTGTTTTCCCATCACTATTTTCTTTTCAAGAGAAGTATAAAATGTCAACTCCATAGTCAAAATTACCAATAAATTCTGCATTATAGATGTGCTAATAAGAGATGCTTGTGCTATATCCTTATTGTCAGGAGACAGAGAGGAGAAGAATTGTTTTGAGCAGTTCGGTCAGGCATAATAGGAAGGGATAGGATGAAATTGAGCAAAAAAAGAAATTTATGTTGGACATCAGGAAAAATTGCCAAACAATCAAGTCAATTAAAATCTGTGAAGGGCTCTCAAGGGAATCTCAATCCTTCTAACCTCTACTCTAGAGACTACGTCCTAGTAGTCTGTCTACACAATAGGAATACTGGGAGATGAATGTGCTTCTTTGAAGATAAATTGTGTTTAAATGCGGGTGCGCCCAAAATCTCTTCAGAGTGAAGGAAGACTAACTTCTCAAATGACAAATGGGTGTTGTCTGTTTGCTGATGCTGTTCATAGTTCTGCACAGTAAGTAGAATGAGCCCAAGCTAATAACATACCACTGCCTTGGGGAGTTGATGTTATGCAGATGCAATGGTTATTTAGCAGATGTCTTCTGATCCTGCAGGACACTCTATTTAACAGTACTTGGAGTATGAAAAGTGAATTTTTGTATCCTGATAAATACCTCTCTGGGTCAGAATTAGTTGAAAGCTTGCTGAAGTCACTGGGGCTCTTTCTTTTGACTTAAACAAGTTTTGGGGACCTGCTATTCCATGCACGGAGAAATCTGATTTGTCAGGGAATGTAAAGTGTGAGCAGGAGACAAGAAGCACAAATGGAAAGCAAAGACCCAGGAGGGGAATGAAGGACAAGAGACAAGGGCAGAGTTTAAAAGAGAGGTAAAGAAAGGAGAGGGAAATAAATCTTTGAATGTAAGGTGGAGAATTTGAAATTCTGCTTTGTGAGCATGCAATACAGGTCTATTGCCACAAAGTGATTTTTGAAAATTTTTCACCCTCATTAACCTGTATTTGTTTTGATAAGAGAGTACCAAGATCATGGAGAAGAAGCTATTCATAGTGTCTAAAACCTTGTTTCACAGCCCACTAAGTGGAAATTTTTTTGCATCGCTAATATATGTAAATTCTTCTGAGAGCAGTGGGAATCTGTGTGTTGCCATGTTTTGTTTTTCAGTTATTAGGGTTTGGTGTGTGTTAGTTCTTTGCATCCAACAAGGGGTGACTGTAGAATCAGATGAAAGAGCAGCTCAGCATTTATATTCAGGGATTTAAAGGAGATGAACTCTTCCCACATGAAATAAAAAAGAAAAAAAAAATATCCTATTACCTAATGGCTTCCACACTTTTTTTTTCTTTTTAGTGTAGTTTGGTCTTTCATCCGAAGCTGGCTGGTGAGTGGAAGCTGACCCATTTTTATCTAGTAACCTGCATTAATGTGCTTTTGTGGAAGCCAATTATGATACCAGCATTGCTCTGTAGAGTATTCCCAGTAACACCACAGTATCATAACAAGGGCTGCACAAAATCTCCCTTTAAGTGAGTTGCCAGTTTTGTGCACATTTGATAAACATGCAATACCCGCAGCAGTGCTGATTGCTATAGGGAATCTATGCTGTACATGTAAGAATTCCAAAAATTAAAATATTTTTTCTTTAGCAGGATCTGGCATAGTACAATAATACTGCTAACTCCTGAAGAGAAATAGTTGCCTGATTTAACATTATTTCCTTTTCAAATACATTTTATTTTCAAAGCTTTATTTACATGCAAATCTGATACAAGTAGAAATTGCCTTTAAATAACATTAGAAGTATCATTTTATACGACAGTTTTCACAGGATAACATTCAAAATGCAAATGTTTGCACTTTGTTTCTTTCAAGTGTTCTGCAGATGAAAGGTTTGACACAGAGTGTTCCCTCCAATCGCTTTGTACTATACCAGGATCATGAAGGGCTACTCTCTTTTGTAACTGGTCTGATGATACCATAAATAAAAGCACATGCTTTACTTGCTTGCTGCCCCCAAGTTCTCTCACATAACTTGGCATACCAGTGATGAAAACTATTCTGATCAGTGTGTGCCTTCTTTGTAAGTTCAGAAAAGGAACTACATCATATTCCTGAATCCACCACAAGCATTATTAGCCATTGCTTAGTGCCAAGGGAGGAGAAATAGGAAAAAAATTGCTTATATTTTCTCCTTTTTCTGAGGCCACTGTAGCTTGAGGTTGTATCAACCAGACCTAGGAAGCAGTGTCAGGTTTTGGAAGGAATATTTTTAAAAATTAGACAGATCCAAAACTTTCTTCCCATCTTTTGTGGTTTATTGGTACTTTTGTTGCTAGCAGAGATATACTGAGGTTATGAAAGAATTTAAGTTCTCTTGCTAGCAGAGATATATTGAGGTTATGAAATAATTTAAGTTCTCTTGGTAAGTGACATATATCAAGCCAGCTAGAGTCCAGATAACTTCAATAGCACTTTCAGCAGATCTTTGGAGTTCCTGAACTTTAGAACAAGTTGCACATGATCAACTTTCAGAATCAAATTCTTAATCTGTGACTACAGCAAGAAATGACTTGCTGATAACTTCAAACATTAAAAAATTTATCAGCCCTGGAACCAATAAAATTAGGAGGAAAAAAACAATGAAAATTAAAATGATGATTTATTAAGGCTGTTATCTGAGGATTGCATTCCTATGAGGAACTGTAATTAACAAAAGTGTTTTCCTCCTTGAATTAGAAATAGCCTGTAATGATTTTCAGAGGCTATTTTACTTACTGGATTTTTTTTTTGTTTGTTGCTTCACAAACTCAAGAAATTTGCATTTCTAGGTAAGAGGTTTATTAACTTCTTGTCATTACAGTATTAGCTTTTGTATGTAGCTTGCTGAAATTGACACCAAAATTTAATAAAAACCCCAGCTTTTACAAATATCCTTATATGGGTAGTGATGTACTTTAGTTAAAAGACTACTGGAGGTCAGGAAACTGGCTTCAGTCTCAGAGGTTTAGTTTGGAACCTCAAAAAAATTAATTCCCCTTTTGTTGCTGCTGTTTTTTCCTTCACAACTAATGTAATTTCTGCTAAAGCTGCACTGACTTCTTAGATTGTGCAATGCCTAATGCAGCAGCTGGAACCATTTGATACCATGACCCAATTATTATAGTAATAGTGAATTAATTATATAACTGTAATCTTAAAATTAGCTGAATACCTGATTCTTCATTTGTGATTGTCCCACCTGCCTCATGTTGGCTGCAGTTTGTGGCATTACAAAGTCCTCAAAACATTCTGTCAATATATTGTTCATCTATCTAATAATTTGAAAGTTTGAGTGGTATGTAGTGTGTGACAACTGAAATTGAGCTGAGAGTTCAGTGGCCCAAATCTCTAAAAATCGTGAGTCAGTGTAATGAAATTATGTCACATTGGAATGAAAGCCAGGCAGTGGTCTTCATTTACATACTGATACCATGAAGTAGAGGAAACCAAACAATCCTTTACCAGTGGATGAGTAGGAATAAGGTACCGGAGGAAGAGGCGAACCCAGCAAAAATGTTAAAATGTTAAGGAAGTAATACCACTTGGGAAGAACTAAGGAACTGGGCATAATCAAATAAAAAATAGCCGAGAAGAGAGAGGTCTGACTGCATGAATTGGAGAGATGTTGTGAAGAAGATATGAACTGATTTTTTTAAGTCAGCTAGAACAGAGAAGTAATAACGTGTATGAGACAAACAATGGTCAATTCAAGTTGTCTGTTCCCTGAACCTAGTACCATCTGAGCGATAGGAGAAGCTGCCAGCAAAAACAACAGAACTTGTTGTAGAGTAAGGTCTTGTGTGTGGCTCTCTGGATTTTGTTACTTTGTCCTCATTAGCCCAATGGAAAGTAACACAAGGAGCAAACCACAGCAAAGAAGAGGTAACTAAACTGTAAATCTACGATTTCATAAAAGGAAAAAAATTGTATCCTGACTACTCATGAATCAATTAGACTGGAAGTTACTCTATTTTTAGCCATTAAAACAGTTTGTCTGTAGCTCACAATCTAATGGAGCTCACCATCTAATGTTCACCATCTGAACCCAACACTGGGTTCAGAAAGCAACTGCATAAAGACTGATATTACTGATGTGTTTTTCTCAGGTTCTTGGCAAAGACAGAAGAACTTATTGTGCTATAGAAACTTGGATTCTTAGAGCCGTTAGGGAGCCTTGCTGGCACCTCAGTGATCAAACTGTTTCACTTTTAACTTTTCTGTAAAATAAGATGGAATCTCTTTGGCATAACAAAAAAACCCAAACAAACAAAAACAAAACAAAAAAAACCCCACACCAAAAAACACAAAACCAGCAAAAACCAGCTGCTGAGAGACACAGAATGGTGAATTAGGGCTTAGCTCTGAAGGATACCTGTTTCAATGGAATATTTCCTAGCAAGACTTACATAATTGGCTATTTTTCCCTCAAAGAAAGAAGTGTCAATTGAGAGACATTCACTGAAGGAAATGAGTGAATTGTAGGAAAAAATCATACAGGGAAAGTCATGGCTATTTATTTCTGATTGGGGCTTCAGATAGTGACTTTGAATCTGTGATTGCTGTAATGGTAAGAAGACAATAATGCAAAACCCACTTCATGGTGATAAGGGCTGTGAAGAAAATAATAAGTTTTTAACACACAGAAAAATACAATATGTCTTTTTCTGCTAATGAGTAATTTGCATGTTCAAGGTAAATAGTGTTACTGGAAGGGAGCAAGGCACCTGTTCAGTCTACATCTGTTGCCATTAAGATTCATGTTTCATAGATATTGTAGTCTTAATTTAGTCTTGGATACGTATAGCAGATAGTTTAGGCTGGAGAGAGCATGTTTCAAAGTGTGGTTTGATTTTTTTCTTCCTTTGCAGTGTTCATTTGAACGAGATTTCTGTTCACTGCCAACAACTTGCCTGTTAAACTAATAGAGCCCAGACTTTCTGCTTTGCAAGCGAATAGCTGGGTAGCATGAGCTATGCAATAGGAAGTGTGGATAGGGGATGAAGCAGAAGCATCAGAACAAGCATAGCACAGCTGGTGACAGAAAGCATGAGCACAGCAACTAAGTTGGCCTGAGGATGGTGGGAAGTCTCCAGCTGGAACAGCTTTGATGTTAAAAGGAGGTAACTGGAAAGTTTTGCACAATGTGAGCTTGATACACTTCAGGATCTATTGCAAAAGCTATTTCTGTGATGGTTTGAGTAGCTGTTCTGCCATGCTTTGCAGGAGGAAAGACAGGTTCTTCACTTGGAATTTTGATATGAGCTGGGATGAAGATTGTGGAGCAGTCTGGGTTTTCCACTGAGTTTTGGTTGGTGTTAAATTCCCCTCTCTTTCAGGACTTCATGCTTTTGAGGTGTTACAAGCAAGAGGTCTTGATTTAAGAACATATCATTTGCCCTAATAAAGAAAATATCTGAAAAGTTTGGGGCAGGTAGGTGGTGAACTAAGGGCTTTTAGTTTTCTTGACAGTTGCATTAATCCACTATTTATAAATAATTATGTTTTGCTGCTTGATAGTTATCATGTCTACCTGTGAGCCAAAGTATCTCTGGGTTACTCTGAAGTTATTCATATAGAGATTTAATTGATTAAGTGATTATCTCTTAAAAAATGTTTTTGTTCCTTTCAGAGTTTTCCACAGGTATATGCATGATCATAGAATTGCATAATGGTTGGAAAGGACCACATGGGTCATCTCTTCCAACCACCCTGCTCAGGCAGGGTTATTCTAGAGCACACAGCACAGGACTGTGTCCAGATATTTCTGGAATCTCTCCAGGGGAGAGCCCAGAACTGAACTCCAGATGTGCCTCACTAGGGCTGAGCAGAGAGGCAGGACCAGCTCAGGGAACTGACAACACACTCCAGGACACCGTTGGCACTCTTGGCCCCCAAGACACACTGCTGACTCATGGAGAACTTATTGTCCACCAGGACTCCCCAGGTCCTTCTCCACAGAACAGATGGTCTGCTGTGCACTAGAAAGCAATTTCAAATGCCAGAATTAGCAGCATTTAAAGCTTCCTAACGGTTAAGAGAGGTTTTCACATTTTTCTTGCAATTCCTGCCCTCTTCCCCTAAGTAGAAATGACTGCAGCTGATAGAGCCATGATATCAACCTAGTGAATTTGCTTTTGGACCTACAAGTAGAGCAAGGATAAGCTGTTGAATCCCAAACATATTCATACAGATGCCGATACCTGTTTTGGGGAAAAAAGTAAAGGCTTGAGACTTTCCTTCCCCTGCTCTCCTACCCTCACACCATGCCCTGCTCCCCCCCGGCCATGTATTCAGTGTTTGCTTCTAATATAATTTAGGTAGATCTGCACTGCAGTCATTCAGCAGTGGGGCCTGTTAATGCATACAAAGTGCCCTTCAGTGAAGTCTTTAAGATGTTTTCACTGTAGCATACAGCTGCACCAAAAACTAAAGAATTTTTTCCAGTTCACCTCTAGGGGAAAATTTAGCATCAGTCTCTTGACAAGACATGAAAGAAATAGAGAAAAAATTTTTTTTGGCCACACGTCAGACTACTTGCAGTAATTCTCATCATGACACTGAACTTTCCCTCTGTTGAAACTTCATTTTTCATGTATTAAAATGTACCTAGAGCATAGAGCTCTACTGAGCAGAAAATGTAGTTTGTATTTTGAAAATGTATTTTTCAAAAATAATGTTCAGATTAAGTGGGAAACAGCAACAAACATTTTTCCATCTCTTTTAGTTGTGAAAGAAAGCATTGCTTATTCTCATAAAATAACTTTTAGTTGAAACCTCAGTCTGTATGCACATCAATCAGTGTTAGGCATTTATAAAAGTAAGAGAGGAATTTGTTCTTCAGATATTAATTTGTTATTGAATCTAGGTAAATATGTACTGCTTTACAGATGAACATAGTCATGCAAAGATCTTACTGTCAGTGTCTCTCCTTGGTTTCCTGATTCATTGTGCTGTAAATTAAGCTGCATTTATCTGCATCAGAGCAAGGCTTGGGCTGTACAGGAGGCTGAACACAGATACAGCTCAGGAGATTTGGCATCCAGGTGTCTGAGGATATCAGTGGGCACACCATAAAATTGATCATTTTAAATGAGAGGTTCTGCCACAGTGAAAGGTAAATGTGCTGTAACTGGCGACTTCACTTTTGACTCCTATTAAAGTCTGATAATAAAAGCACAGTGATCTTGTTTTCTTATTTTGCTGTCCTGCAAACAATGGAGTGAATGTCAACAGAAAATATACGCTTTGTTGTCCCAGCCTTTGCACACCTTGCTGTGCAAACTGAAGTGGCTGAGTCTCCCTCATAGAGCTGTAGGCTGCTGTAAAATATCATCTTGCCCAGAAGATGCTGCTGGTTTTATTTCTGTTCTTTTATTTGGAAAATCCTCAATATTCCAGTGAGTCCTGGAAGAACTGACTTACAGGATTTTGTAATAGGGAAGAAGAGGAACACTTCTTCAAGACTCAACAAGAAGCTGAGTGTTTCTGAGAAACTTTTTTTAAAGCAGTAGCAACTGCTACTGTAAGGGGGTTTTTATGTGTCTCTAAGCCTCTGTAGCTAGCAAAGTGTTGATAAATTAAGGAGTAAGTGAAATAATTTTGTGATGTACCTGAGAAGTGGGTAAAACTTCTGTGCCAGGTTGAAGGCAGCTAAATTCCTTTGCCCTTGGTACAGCTCTGACAGCAGTGTGGAGGAATTGTGAGCAAGTTACTTCAGGACTTGAGTGAGTGAATTGGAGATAGGGAACAGTATTTTCTCTAGTTTGAGTGTGAGAGGGAGGGATTTCTCACTTCAGACATCCAGTGCAGCTCACCCTCACAAGTCAAGCCCAAGTGTGTTGAAGGGAAAAAGGTATTAAAACCACTCAAGATGGAGATAAATCATGCAGCTGAGGACTTCTACAGCTAATCTGACCCTTAGAAAGGCCATTGAAGAGAAACAGGCACTTTTGTAGGGCAATCCTGGAAAACACTTCAACCCTGGAGGAGTTCAAGGACAGGCTGGATGGAGCTCTGAACAACCTGATCTAGTGAAAGGTGTCCCCTTGCATATGGCGGGGGGGGTGGAGCGAGATGGTCTTTAAGGTCCAACCAAGTCAGTATATGAGTCTATCTGGAGGGCTTCCATAAAGCTGGAAGGTTTTGGTCCTACTATGCTGAGAGTTATAATGAGGCTCTCAGGATTAGGATATGGCTTGAATGTCCTTGGTTTATGCTGCAGTTATGCTTCTGAAAGTTGTCACTTACCACTTTCATGGTTTTAGCTGTAGTATTGATTTTTAAAAGAAATTTCAATTGTTCTACCTCCAAGAGGCAAACTCAGAAACAAATGCAATGGTGTTCTGAAGAGTTGCTGTTTTGTCTGAAAATGGAAGATTGCAAAAATCTGGTATGATAATAGGTGATAGGCGAGCCCCATTTTACTACAAGGAATATCTGATAAAATAGCTGCAGCTGGCCGTGAGACAGACCACAGTTAGGACAGATTTTTAATAACCAAATTTTTTCTTCCAGAAATGGCAGTGTGTGGAAGATGCTAGTGGAAAACTCAAGCTGCACAAGTGCAAGGGAATGGCAGACTTGGCAGCCGCAAGCAACGGCAAAGGCACCGCCAATGTTTTGCCCAAGTATTACAACAGGAATAGCGAAGACTGCAATTGCGAAGATAATGAATATAAACTGAGCCACATCAGACAAAGAAAGAAACTTTTCTCCAAGAAAAGTAAGCAAACCCACTGCATCTTCTGTCTCTGCCTTAGAAAGCTGTTGTTTGCTAACTCACGTAATTGTCTTGACAATCATAGGCATTGAATTTTGTTAGCAAATTTCCTGTGTATCTCAACTGTGAAACAGCATGTCTCATACTGGACAATCAGAGTTGAGAATATCTGGCCATAGAAAGAATGTTTCATTCTGGGGAATGCAGTGCCCATGCTGAAAAGGCAAATTGCACACAGTTACATAGGCTGTGGAACATGAACAGCAAATACTTCAATTTTCAGTAGCTCCTGCAATGCTTGCAGCTGTTACTTCAGTAATTTATTTTCAATAAGAATGTGTGTACTTTGTTATTGAAGCTGCTTGATTCTAACATCCTTTTCTTCTGCTCAGTCAGCAGAGACAAGTCTGACTTTTAATCAGATATAACAGCCAAAGGGGATGACTATTACTGGTTTCCTTGGCACAGATTAGTGCTTTACCAGAAAGCCCATTTTACTGACCCTGTTAAACCTTAGTTAGACTAAGATGTATATTTGAAGTATGTAGTTTAATTATAGATTAGAGGTAAATGGCAACACAGAATTATTAGTTACTTGTAATGTTTCTTTCATCTCACTCCAAAAATACAGAGCCTTACTTATTTAGCAGGGTAGTCTTTTTATATAATGGCACAAACTTGAAACACAGAGTTTAAATTTATTTTCTCCCATTATATTTGCCTTGCAAGCTGATTAGTAATTACTAAGCAAATTCTTAGTTGAAAAAAAATTACTGGTTCCATCAACTATACTTGATATTTAAATATGTGCTACAGCTGACAATCTGTAAAGAACACTAGAATTTGTACTTATTTAACTACTTTTTTTAAAGTCACAGAAGGAAGTTAAATCATGGGGAGTCAACAGCAGTAGATGGAAGGCACTAAATGAGGACAGGAAAACAAAATGTGGGCAACATAATGCTATCTGATAATAATTAATACTTACTTAAGTGCTTTACATTGTTGCTTTCTAAACATTAACTAATTTTCACAACATCCAAAGGAGGTGGTTAAGTGTATAATTAACTTTAGTTTATGTACACAGGAAGTTGAGATAGAAAAAAGTGAAACTTGCTCCCTCTCACAGAAGGATGAGAATGGTGCTTTTTTCCTCTGTGTTCTGTTCAGATGAGACAGAGTTTCTACTACACCCTTCAACTCATTAGCTTCACTGAACCTTAAGGTATAAACTTCAACAACATATAACAGGATTTTGACAATCACATTGCCTTGCTTGTGTCTAAAGTAAAGTATTCGCCTCCACAGATGCTCCATCCATCTTCCCACATCTGGGGTATGCTATACAGGGAAGAGGTTAGCTTGGACCTATTGACAGAGACCTTTTCATTGGTGTTGGCTATTCTTCTACATGCACTTATCTAATACATCACACAGCAAATGCAAGTGAGCCCAAAGCAGTACAAGTCAAGGTGACATACCAAGGTTTTTCAAAACAGCATATGTGGAAAGCTGTCTCACTGGACTATGGTTAGTTAAGAGGGTGGCCTGGATATTCATGATGAGTATTTGGGTTTTTATGACCTGTTCTGTGAGACTTGGGATAAAGTGTGGTCTGTGCTGGGTTGCATAATTGTTAGGGCACCTCTGGGGTCTTCTACTCAGAATTTGATGAGTGCATGAGATTACACTGCAGCCCTGCTTGAATACCAGTAAATGCTATTCATTAGTTTGAACAACTGCCAAACAAAATAGAAGTTTCTATTCTAAGAGTCACGTCCACATTAATGCAGTAGTTCCAAGGAGTAGCAAAGTTTTGAAGGAAATGCCCTGATCACTCATTTCTGTTGTGCACAACAGAGATAGATTTGCAAAAGGTCGTTTTATTGGATTCCAATCTGCACTCATTTGCAAAAATGCAGAATGGATGCCCTGCATCTAGGGTGCATCAAGCAAGTTGCAAACCCTAATAGGGTATAAGAATTGGTCTTTCAGAAAGATTGAAACCAGTTACATATAGTGAGAACAGATGGTGTAAAAGACCAGACAAAATTGCTGGTACAGAGGCTGGAACACCAGACATTTTGATAAAATAATTACTTGCTAGTGTAGGCATGGTTTAGAATGCATTTTCAGGTGCACCAGTGCATTTAGCAGGCAATGTTGTTTTCTAAATTGAGTAAAATCAGTTTCACAACAGGGCCGTGTTATATATGTGCCATTTGGACAATGTCAAAATACATTACTTGACTGCAAAGCACTTAAGTGGCAGAAACACATAAACATGAATATTTGGTATGTCTGGGTTTAGGTGTCTGGAATGTTTGCATTTTTGTCCTCTTTATTTCTTTAGTATACTCTTAATTTTTATAAGAAAGATCAAATAGAGCTTTGCAGTAGGTGGAAAGTTTAAAGTAAATAATGAGGTCTCAAAATCTTTGGCTGTGGTGTGGCCTATTATATTTTTCTTGTTGTGGATTTGATCTCTTCTTCCTGGGATGAGTGAGTGTAATTAAAGGAATTCTTAAGCTGCATGTAGGAAAATGATGATAGGCCACACCGAACAGTAAAGAAGCAGAAGTGTCTATAAAGAGGCTAGTGCATTTTTATTAAAATTTCCTTGACACTCTTACTTTTGAGGTGGTATCAATGCTGGATCAAAATGACATTTTTAATAACATTATTTTTTATTAAAAAGTAAAAGTCCATTACTTTACAGATAAGCAGCTGGCTTTCTTGGCTTAAACTCCTCTGGACTCCATTTTGCAACTCAACTTTGAGGTTGCAACTTCTTAGCAATACCATCTCTAAGACAGGTGTTTTCTGTAGTAGCTGAGGAAGAGAGGCATCAGATTCATAGAGCTTACCAAAGCCAGACTTCAGTAACCTGAAGAAGATATTTTTGGCCAAATATTTAACATCCCTGGATTGACTGTTTGTAGGCTCTGTACAGAGGTAAATAGATTGGAAAGTAAAACCTGGGGGAGGATTGACTAATAAGTAATTAAACATTAGTATTTATGCCTGCAGTCCACTTAGCAGATGGGAGTGCACAGTTCAAATGAATATTGATCTTATCAAATATTTTAACCACTTGAGAATTTGATATCAATCACAGTACTGAGTCAGCACTGTGGGTAGCATGTTAGGATAAAGCAATAGAAGTGGTCCTTTATGAGGTGCCTCACTCCACACCAATTAGTTAGTGCTAAGGCTGTGTTAGTTTGGCTGCAAAGGGAGGAGTGACCTGGCTCCTAGCTGTTCAGGGACATGTAGTTGATGGTTCCCTGGGGCTATCTACTGAGGTTCAGCCTTCTGGATTGGTATATTAGACTTGGAAGGAATATTAATTGTTAGTTGGCTGAGCTGAACAAGGTAAAATGAAGGAATGATTAAAGAAATGGGAGTTTATACTTTAAATCTCATTTGTAGGGTGTAGCTTTTTAGAACTTCTTCCTACCTTGGAAAAGATGGGAGTTTCTGTCTCATTCAAGCATTTCCTGAGTTGGTGCCTGAAATAGAGCTAGTCTTTTGTGGCTTTTTTTATCCCTTCAGCTGTGACTCACCTGGCTTAATATTAGTAGTAAACTTTGAACTACACATGGAAAATGTGCAAAGCCAGACAATCCAACTGGTATTCTGCTTTCTGTGTGTGGCACTGACAAAAATATCGTGCTTGGCCCAGTTCCAGGTGGGAGGAGATGTTTATTCTGCTTCCCACAGACTGCAAAACAACTTTTGAGACTGTGCAGTCTATCTGAAATTAATGTAAGGCTTATTGAAAAAAGTAATTGTGCATTAATGCCAGAGCGTGACAGTTAAGGTACTTTTTTGTCAGTTTTGTCCAGTTCCATATTTTTTTTTCCCTGCTTATTTTGCTGGAGAGATTATCCCATTGAAGAAGTTGACATTTCTGTGGAGTTTGGGATTGCAAGGATCGGTCTTCAATTTGGCACATTGGTTGAATTTTGCCTTTATTAGATTGCAGAGGGAAGTCCCATCTCATGAGGTGTGCTGTGTGTTTCAGTCTCTTTAAATGAGAAGTGACCAAAGGATCCAAGGGATTCAGTTGTTTCTAGTCATGTCTGTGGTAACTCCAAGCCTCATATACAGAGTAAAGCCTCGGGCTTCCCCAGGGCAGGGAGCACAAGAGAGTGTGTGGTACCAAAGTTGTACTTTTTTCCCTCAAAGAATGAGATGATTGTGCCTAATAAGTGACTCTCAGCAGTCAATGGTGGTGAGCAGGAAATATAGTCAGAGATGGACCCCATCATACAGGAGGGAAGTATAAATAGAGATTTAGATTTCATAACTATGTTCTCTTTTTGCCATTCCAGACCAAACAGAAGAGGAGTTCTGGGGATTTGAGTTGGAACAGAGAACTTTGGAAAATAGTATTAGGGAAAAGATCAATTAGAATCTCATATTGCACAGTGGCAATTCATAACAAATGTTTCATTTTGCTTTTGAGCTGCAAATGCAGAAGCAAAGTTTGCGGGAGTACATAGCACTGGAGGGTGGTGCTTCATGGAGAAGCTGGCTGTCTGGATTGCACATCCGGGAAAGAATTGCAAAGAAAAGAATTGCATTTGGATAAAAATAAAGATTCAAGTACTAATCCCTTCCCAAAAAAAAAAAAAAAAAAAAAAAAAAAATCAAGTATCTAGCCCTAGCCTTGAAGAATAGAACTGGGAAAAGGCTCAGGCTGAGCACTGGGAATACTAGGACAACTTCAAGAATGTGTTGCAGGAACCCTAGCAGGGAGGAATTGTATGGTGGAAGCAGAAAAGCACAGAGAACTGGTCCCTGAGGGTGACTGATGGCCTGGCTGTCATGACTGTCACGCTTAGTGCTTAAGGTCTGACTGCCATCCGGTGATTGTGGAGGAAGAGCAAGCATCCACTTGAACGAGCTATTTGTTCTCACTGATGCTGGAATAGAACTTTTCCCCCTTTGCCATTCTTTTGCCTTGTACCTGCCCTCTCATGCTCTGAGGTATCCGTCCACCCACCCATACTTCCATCCATGCCAAAGTTAAGGAAGCAGCAGCTCAGAGGACAACTGCAACAAACACTGTCACCCAGTTAATTCCAAACAGCATAGTGTGGGCTGGGGTTTTTCCTTCCAAGAGCCACAAAGAAGAGCAAATTGTAACATGCTGTTTCTGCTGGTCTTCCACTTTTTCCATGCAGAATTCAAACCAAGCTATGCCCGGAATCGCTCTATCCGGTCTGTATCTGTTGAGCTGGATGGAGCTGCCTATCACCTGGCTTTAGAGGATGGATACCAGCCCATCTTACCAAGGAACATCACCAAGCGGCACAAGGTGCAGAGAGCTGTTTTCCACGAGGAGGAAGATAGAGACATGGGGGAATATAGTGGCACTGGTAGCATTTCAGAGTACACAGCCCCTAATCTGATCAAAGTGACTCACAGGTAAGTGCACATGGTAGGTCTTTAAAAGCTTTTGCTCCTTAAGTGACTGCTTTTTTCATAAATGTGTGGATTGAAGTGTGCTAAGCATGTTGTGTCCCTTTTGGATACCCCACCTAGCATCACTAAAATTCTTACTCCCATGTGTACAAGAGTCTTCAGTTTTGTTTTATTTTTGTCAGTGCAGAGGGGCATGAAGCTCCTGAAGAGCTGCAGCAATGCTTTTGTCTTCCGCATTGGGTAGAGACAGTAGCCACTCATCACTGCATATGTTTCCAGTGAGAACAAGCAAAACTGTTGGCAACAGGGGTGTTAAACCTACATGAAACCAGGAGAGGCCTTACTCCTGGAAATCAGCGTGCAGTGGGGTAACCTGGCCTGGCTGGAGACCAAAGGCCCTGACTGGAGCATGAACTGGTTTTGTGTCAGTGGTTGCTTTGTACAGAGTTTTCTGTAATCAGTGCTAGGAAAGGGAAATCTGTATTATGAATGAAGTTGGATGAACCAGGAGCATTGGGAAATGGAACATACTGAGAGAGAGGGAAGGCAATTGTATGACCACTCTAACAGCTAAAAATAATTTCCTTGGTGGTGAATCTAAGGACTGATTATGTCTCTTCAGCTGTACTTTAATTCATTTAGTCACCATTTCCATTTGCGAGTTATCAGAAAATCCACCAATCATTATTGATTACATGCTTTATATTGTTTAATGACTTGCTCATGTAAGCATGCAGGAGCCGGTAGCTGCTGTTGATATCTGTGTTTTCCATTTGACTTCTGTTCACAGAAGTGAATTAGAAACTCACCAATAGGAAATGTAGGCATCAGAGAATTGTGCTCTCTTACCCTGGCTCTCATGAATGTTCAGGACCCTAAAATCACTGTTGGTTTTTTTTTTTTCTTCTGGAGAAAAATTGAATTTACTTTTGCTGCCTTAGTGGGTGAATCCCAGATTTGTACAAGGAACTGTCAGGAAGACTGTACATTATTCATGAGCCTTCCCTAGTAGAAAAGAAGGCAATGGGACAACATACATGAGGTGATTTAAAGAAAGTAAAGAAGCACTGCAAATATTCAGCTTTAATTTAAACAAGCATTCAGAAATAGCTGTATGGTATTCAACCCCTAATAAACTTTCCAGTTAAATCTGTCAAGTGGCGATTTTTGCTTTCTTCTTTATCAAATAATTTTTAAAACTGGATTTCACTAGAAGTTAGTGAAACATAAAAATTTTATATTGTCAGAGGGTGTTTTGCTTTCAAAGTGAAGGAGATTTCCTTGAAAGATTTTATCACTTTTGTAGAAAATTATAAAACTTCCTTGCTTCTGGTTTATTTTTTTGTTTCTTCTACTTTCTTTATGGTGTAGTAATACATCTTATAAGGAAGTATTTTATCCTTGCTCCTACCCTTGCATCACTCAATTATGCATCAGGAAATTGCTTCTGAGTTATGCTTTCAATGCTTGCTACTTAGTAATGATTGTTTAGGCAGAAAGTCTAATGAATAAGCAAGAATTCTGTGTAGCACGATTTACACAGTGAAATGAAAGAGTCAACAGATTCTGCTTGATAGAAATACTCTCATTGAATTTTTCTATTTAAAAATTTCCATGGCAACTCAAACCCAGACTTCCTTCCTGGTTCAGAGCACAATTGTATTTTCTTGAATGAACACTGTTTTTTGAATTCTGCATGTCATTTTCAATCCATGGTCTCATTTGTCCTGGAGCTGTGTTATTAAGAGCAGCTGTTTACATTGGTCTGTGTGTGTTTGTGTGTATTCACTGTAATAAACACTGCTTACTTTTCCATGCCAAGGTGCTATATCCTGGAGAATGATACTGTTCAGTGTGACACAGATCTGTACAGGTCACTGCAAGCTT